>NC_034598.1:45361837-45398673 GCF_900095145.1 Mus pahari
TCTGTCTCGAAACCACCCCCCCCCCAAGAATAAATTCTATAAATAAGCAAAAGGGATAGAGGAAACCAAATTGGATCTATGAGAAAAGTTGTTTAAATTCCAATTTGACAAAATATTTCTCTGGATACTTAACTTTTGAAAGATTTTCTTTTAAATCGCAAGTTGTTTTCAAAACAAATCTAATACCCATTATTACAAGATCATTAGAATAATGTTGCCGCGTGGGGGATGGGCACCAAACAAACCGCCTAGGTCAGCCTCAGGTACCCTTGACAGTTATGTCCTGACAATCAGTCTTCCTGGGGCGGGGCGTCCCTGAGTGGGACTATAATGGTTAAGATGGAAAAGGTGACAGATGACAAAACTGAAGGGCCACAGATACGAGGGGAGGCGCAGAGTTAGCCTTGGGGCCTGGGCTAGACGGGGCTTTACGTCCTGGAGGCGACCATAGAAGCCCCGCCCCCGCCTACGTCATAAGGCCTCGAGGGCGGGCTCGTCAGAACTCCAACCAATCCTCAAAGGGGCCAATACGTCCGTTTTTCTACCTTGACCGATCAGAGCCTTGTAGGGGCGGGACGCGTCTGGCTTTTCCCGTCTTCCCGCCCACAGAGTGATGCAAACACGCGGGGCCGGGATTCTCCTATCGCCAGCTAATCATCAACGGCAACCTTCTGTCTGTTTTTTGACTCTCGCCAATCAGAAGCCGGAGTAGGTGGGACGCATTGGGTCTTTCCTGAGCTGCCACTGTGGCCCCACCCCGTTCCTCCGTCGCCTCACACGGCTGCGTTGACGCTTGCGTGTGGGGGCGTGGCCTGCGGCGACGACGCATATAAAAGTGGGCGTCGGCGCCGGCGCCATTTTGCGAACGGCGAGCAGCGGCGGCGGCGCGGGGAGTGCAGCGGAGGTTTTTGCTGGTTTCGGACCCCAGCGGCCGGATGGTGAAATCCTCCCTGCAGCGGATCCTCAACAGCCACTGCTTCGCCAGAGAGAAGGAAGGGGATAAACGCAGCGCCACGCTTCACGCCAGCCGCACCATGCCGCTTCTTAGTCAGCACAGCCGCGGCGGCTGCAGCAGCGAGAGGTGAGAGCCCTGCCCCCGCCGCCGCGAATCTTCCAGAAACTGCGTCCGCGTAGGCCCCGGAGGGAAGCGCAGGACGCGCAGGCCTGGAGCGGGGTCGGCCTCCGGCGCCAGATAAGTCTCGGCCGCGCGAGATCCGCCCCTTTGTGGCGGCCACCATCGCGCCGGGGGCGGGGCGGGGCGGGGCCTGTGGAGCGGGTCGCGGACTCGGATTTGGGATTCGAGTGGAATTAGGGAGTCTCAGGTTGAGGGATAGGGTTTGGTTTGATTGGAGGACGGGGAACATTTCTCGAAAATGTAGGATCCGACTTGGGGTTCGAATCGGATTCGGGGTTTGTGAGTTGAGCCTGAGATTTTGGGGGAGGGATCTGGGAAGAGATTGGAGACTCGAATTTGGGGTCTGCGTCTCGGATATGTGAGCTAGTTCTAATGTCAGGTGGCGAAGTGTCTGGTTACATGGAGGGCGTTCGGGTAATAAGTCGTACGTTATGCAGAGGGGCTCGACTCGGATTTTGGGTGCTGTTGTGGAGGGATCCTATTCTATACTTGGGTACATGTTGAGGACTCATTTCATGGTGGGAGAGTATGGGATCAGATTCGGGGTGTTGAGAAAGGAGCTTGTGTCGGTTTAGGAAGTCATAGGTGGGGAGGTTGGGGTTAGATTTAGGTTGAATTTGGTGATTGCATGTTGAGGGCTCCAATACT
The DNA here is from genome assembly GCF_900095145.1 of Mus pahari. Taxonomy (NCBI): domain Eukaryota; kingdom Metazoa; phylum Chordata; class Mammalia; order Rodentia; family Muridae; genus Mus; species Mus pahari. The sequence continues at coordinate 45,363,621 of NC_034598.1, forward strand.
TTGGAGGGCTTGGGTCAGGATTAGGAGGACCTTGAAAGTGGTCAGGTTTGGGGGCTCACGGAGCTGTCTTGGGGGGCATGGAGGGGCTGTGGTTGGGGGTGAGTATGATGTGAGGTGACCTTAACCCCTTGTCCACTTGGCAGTTAAAAATCTGCAGTGGGTGGGAGGGAGGGTCTCACTTGAAGGGTACAGAGTGGGGACTAGTTTGGGAAGGGCGTCGATGGAGGTGGAAGGAACTTTGGATTTAGGCTGTGCAGAGTGACAGTAGGGAGGAGAGGCGACTTGGGGTTGTCTGACTGGAAGTGAGTGAGGTAGAGCTTTGGGGCCACTTGTAGCTGCTGACCAGAGGGTAGGAAGGAGTGAGTGACCTGATATGAAAGGAGGGTTGACAGCATGGAGTGGGATGGACCACAGTGCTGAGATGACACTGCCTGAGGCCCTGTGGGTGGGTGCCCTGTCTTGCTACAAAAGGGGCCGAGCCACAGAGGTGAGGGGCGGTGGCCTGGGTCGACTGTCCTCAATGGCTCTTGAGTGGAAAGCCCTGGGAAGCCTGGGCACTTAACTATTGCCGCTGCTGCCACCTGAGCATTGTTTCCTGCAGTTCTAGGGTTGCCCTTAATTGCTGTAGTAACCTGGGTCCCGGGCCTCGGTGGTGCTCCTGATGTCCCTCACCCACCCCTGAAGATCCCAGGTGGGCGAGGGAACAGTCAGCGGGATCACAGTCTTTCAGCTAGCATCCTGTACTCCGTGAGTACCTGTGGAGAGCCCGGGGTGCCTGTCACTGGTACAGTAAGCTGGCCATCCTGACAACCCTGCTCCCCTAGGACGAGCGGCTGAATGTGACAGAGGAGCCGACGTCTAACGACAAGACCAGGGTCCTGAGCATCCAGTCCACGCTCACGGAGGCCAAGCAGGTCACCTGGAGGGCAGTGTGGAGTGGTGGTGGCCTCTACATCGAGCTCCCAGCTGGACCTCTGCCTGAGGGCAGCAAGGACAGGTAGGCCACTTCTCCTTGGGGCTGTAGGAGATCTGGGGCCTGGGCACAGGCGGCTAATGACTCCATGCTTCATTCAGTTTTGCAGCTCTCCTAGAGTTCGCAGAGGAGCAACTCCGGGCCGACCACGTTTTCATCTGCTTCCCCAAGAGCCGTGAGGACAGAGGTTGGTATTGCTGTAGGGTCCTGGGGAGGGATTCTCTGGCAACCTGAGCTCTGACCCCGTGTCCCCCCACAGCCGCCCTACTCCGAACCTTCAGCTTTCTTGGCTTTGAGATTGTGAGACCCGGGCATCCCCTCGTCCCCAAGAGACCCGACGCTTGCTTCATGGTCTACACTCTGGAGAGAGAGGCCCCGGGTGAGGAGGACTAGGTGCCAGCCCCGCCCAGTATCCTTGCACCCTCTCCTGGGTTAGGTCCCCATGTCGTGATTGTGCAGAATAAACGCTCACTCCATTAACGGGGTGCTTCTTCGAGCTGAATGCTGTGTTTGTCACACTCAAGTGTTGGCTTTAATTCTAAATAAAGGTTTCTATTTTACTTTTTTATTGCTGTTTAAGATGGTCAGGTGACCTGTGCTATAGCAGCCTCCTTTGAAGTCTGGAAAAATAGTGTCACCTCCCCTGGCTCAAATCCAATAAAGTGATCTCGTTCATTGGCTGTGTCTGTGTCCTGCTGCTGGGTCTAGGCCGAGCCCCTGTTAGCTATGGTTCAGTCACTCCTGGGCCTCTGCTTAAGTGGGGGGTAGGGCTGGGGTGTCTGACTGCTCCTCAGGCAACTGGCTAAAAGTGGCTGAGGTAGAACAGCATGGACTTTGGGGGGGGTAGGGTGGGGAGAAACTGGGCAGGAGCTGTGTGTACTCAGCTACCTGAGCTATAGACATGGATGCTTTGCCCACTGGAGCGGTGCAGGGGTGGAACTGGGTTGCTGACAGGGCATAGGAGTTAAGATGTAGCATTACTGTTTGCAGTGGATTAGAGCCAGCATGGGATGAACCAGGGGATGGGCCTGAGGGAGCATTGGAGCCCTGAGGGTGCTCAGGAACAGTGGGTGTCTGAACAGGACAGGGCCCACAGCTGCTGCTGTGTAAGCCCCTCCACCTCCATTGCTGTGGTGTGTTTGAGAAACTAGGACACAGAATAAGCTCTCTCCAAGAAAGGGACTAAGGCAAGACTATAGTGTCATTTTAGGCTACTGAGATCCTACTGTGTGCAGGCCTCGTGTGTGTCATGGAGCTCACAAACTCGGGGACAAGTGGACAGACCAGGAGAACTTGGTTATAGGAAGCATGTGGAAGTAACTGGGTAGGGAGTGTTGGGGGTGGTAGGAAGGCTGAGGTTACCCTGGCAGGGGCCAGGCAGACCTGAGAATATCTTCCCCTCCTGTGCACATGGGGGTGCTGTAGGGTCACACATCCTGTTGTCCTGTAACAGAAATGGCTGCCTATCTTCATGGAGACCTGAGCAGGGACCAGCAACACATCCTCTTTGTTCTCTGTTTTTTTTCAGGTAGCCTTAGCTAGTTTACTTTGTGGCCAAATATGCCCTAGAATTCATGATCTTCCTGCTCCTGAGTGCCACTACCCCAGCTCTTTTTGTTTTAATTAGTAGTAATGTATGGTTGCCTGGTAGATTTTAGCCAACATGGTCGCACTGTAACACCAAAAGCAGCTGCTACTGGGGTCTTAGGAACTCAGCTCTGTGAGCACCGCCAATCAGAGATTGTGGGAGTTGTACCCCAGATGGGTTGGCATATTACCAACCAAGGACCTGATAGTTGAGCCTTGTGGGACAGGTCAGCTCCATGCTCCCTGTTCCCCAGTGGACAGTGTTCCCTCACCATGGCCTCTCAGAAATACCAACAAGGCCATGCCTGTTTTCCCAGTACCTAGAGGGCTTGAGTTCCACGCTAGCCTGGTTTACACAGCCGGACTGCCCAGACCGAAAAGGCTTGAGGATAGTCTGAGGGCCAGGGGCGCTGTGTGAGCTCAATAACATTTTTCATTCAGAAACCTCAGGTAGGAGATAGTCACCTCCTGAACACTTTCAGGGGAGGTGCCACGCTCCCAAAAAGGTGTGGTCGGAGACACATGCCCTGTAGCCTCGTTGGGTAGCAGGAGCAAAGCGGCTGCTAAGTGACCAGCCGGACTGCCGGCCTCCCCAACAAAACCAAAAGACCCTGCGCTCACTCCCTCCCCCGCCCCCATCTCTCACTTCTCTGCTTCTTGAGACAGTCTCATTGTGCAACTCTAGCTGGCATGGAACTGGCTGTGTAGACCAGAATAGCCACAGAGATCCACTTGCCTCTGCCTCTACAGTACTGGGGTTACAGGTGAACACCACCATGCCTGGCTACTTTTATTGTTTTTTATTTATATGTGCAAGTACGTGTGTGCCATGTGTGTGGAGTTGCCTGAGAAGAGATGGGCAGCTGGAGCTGGAGTTAACAGACCATTGTAAGCCAACCAACTTGTGTTGGGCCAAAGTCTGTTGTATGTGCTCTTAGCCACTGACCCAGCTCTCCAGCTGGTTGAGCTCTTAACCTATGCACCTCACCTTTGAGCTCTCTCCAGCCCCTGACTTGTGCTCCTGATAAACAGGGTTTCACATGCTGGTCACGCCCCCAGCCCCTCATTGGTGCATTCTAGGCAGGGCCTCCAACTCCTGACCACACCCCTAGTTTCCGCAAGGGAATTTTAAGCTTGCCCTCTCCCCTGACCACACCTCCAGTCCCTCACTAGGGATTCTAAGTGGGAGCTCCACTTCTGACCACGCCCCCACCCCCTTGCCGAGGATTCTAGGTGGGGCTGCCTCAGTCTCCCAAATAGCTGGGATACTGGTTTGGACCACAAGTTGGGAATGAATATGTTTTCTTGTTTGGACCATAAAGTGCCCCTGTGTAGAGCATCTGCCTTCTGGCCTAGAACAGTGAGTGCCCAGGCTTCTTCCTTGGCCCAGGGAGCTGCTCCAGCCTGTCTCCTGAGTGCTGCCTGCCGAGGGTGGGATGAACTGGCCAGGAAAGAACTGCTATTTCAGTAACTACCTGTGGGTGACTAGAGTTGCTCTTGCTGTCCTGGGGATGTGGGGGCACATATACACAGTGCATGTATACAGGTAGGTTGGACCCTCTGAGATGGAGGTGACACCTGGACTCTGGCAGAACCTTGGTGCTGTGTGATCGTGGGGGGCTGCTTGCCCACTCCGACTTCTTTTCTTACCTATGGAACAGGAATGTCAGGCATCTTTCAGGATACTGAGAAGCATCTATCACAGTCTGAGATGGATTGGGACACAACGTCCAGCCCAGGGGGCACCAGGAGGACACACGTAGAGAGAGATGAGCCACTATATATATATATACACAGGGCTCAGTCCTAGAGAACTCAGCCCCTGAGCGGGTCAGGTGTCTGTAGCAGCAACCCAGGCCCCCTTGAAAGAGGAGGTGTCAAGCCAGGCAGGGTGGTGCACGCCTTTAATTCCAGCANGGGGGGGGGGGGGCAGAGGTAGGCGGATTTCTGAGTTCGAGGCCAGCCTGGTCTACAAAGTGAGTTCCAGGACAGCCANGGCTACACAGAGAAACCCTGTCTCGAAAAACCACTAAATAAATAAATAAATAAATAAATAAATAAATAAATAAATAAATAAATAAATGCTCAAGTAATAAATGATAAGAAGGCAGGCTGGGGTCTTTTAGCCAAGTGCTCCAGAATACAGCTGAGGCAGCACAGCCCGGGCCTTGGCTTCCTGGGTTCCTGCTGGCGGGCCACTTAGGAAGTCCTGGTGCCTCTGTCTAATACAGGGCACATGGGCTGTCCTCAGTGAGCTTCCCCAGCCCTGCCCTGCCCTCACTGTCACACACCTGCTGGTGACACCAAGTATCTGAGGTGCTGGGGATAGAATCGGCCCCCTGCATGGGGGGTGAGCCGCAGCTGCAGCTGCAGCCCCAAGTCCTGTTTGTGACATAGCTGGAGCTGGGCTGCCCTGTGCATCACCGTGACCATCATGACCGACTCTGCCACCAGCAGCTTCTCCCCCAGGTCACCCTGGCTATCAGAGCCACACAGCTTCCCAACCTCAAAGGAGGGACCCAGCCATTCCAACAACCACCCCACCCCTCCTATGGGAATAATACCTAAATGTCTGACTTTTGTATTAAATCAGCTTGTTTAATTGGATTTCAGTCAAACACAGCAGGTAAGGATAGAGGTCGTTGGAACTGGGGAACCCCAATGTAATGTACTGACACTTTGTGAACTCTTAACCCTGCCGGGAGTGCACCCCTTCTGTCTTTTAATAACTCTAAAGGCACTTGGATTTCGTTGGTTGTTGTTTTGAGGGCCCTGGGGTTGCCATAGCAACAGGGGCTAAGTGGACAGTCCAGGACAAAGAGGTCGATCTTGTTAGGCTCAGGGATAGTCTGAAAATGCCAGCCTACACAGTCACTCGTGTCCTGTCGATCAGTTTGTATGTGATGGGAGGGGGGGTCCCAGTCACTCGTGTCCTGTCGATCATCAGTTTGTATGTGATGGGGAGGGGGGTAGGACCAGAGGGTCTCCGTGTCCCCAGCCCAGTTCAGACTAGCCAAGCTTGAGCTGGGTCTTTCATGGCGTTAGGTTGCCTCCTTCCTCTCAGGACACAATCATTAGGGCACACAGGGTGAAGGCTACAGGCTCAGACTTGCTCTGTAAAGGAAGACACAGGGTCCCAGTGGACCACAGACGGGTGGGAAGAGAGCAGCAGCCTGTCTTACCACATTGGTCCAGGGGGTCAGTTGGCCAAGTCCCACAAAGTGCCCTCTGTCCCCTCTTTCAACAGTGTCCTAACTGTGACCGGGCAGAGGTGACACTGGGGAGGAACTTAGATGGGGTAGGCTAGTGGATCATGACCTGGCCCTGTCACAATCAACTGGCCCTGCCTGTTCACCCCTGCAACAGTCCACTTTCCCTGCAGAGCAGCAGAGAGGATGTAGTGGCCTGAGAGACACTCCTAGGACCCAGAGCAGCTATCCCTCCTGCAAGCAGATGTCCAGCATGGCAAGGCAGGGTGGAGGGACCTCTAGGGGACATGGGGACATGGCTTCTCCTGGCAGGTGGCCTCCTGGGCCTGAAGTTCCTGGTGAGATGGAAAGTGGCGGGGACAGGGCTCCCAAGGTGATTGTGAGCCTCTCTGCAGGATCTGGGGTAGCCCTGGGTACCCGAGCAGCGGTGGGTGGACAGGAGCTGGGCCGGTGGATTCCCAGGTCCCTACTGCAGTCCTGGGCCTTGTGTGAGACACAGATCACAATGAGCGGAGGAGGAGACAGCCACTGCAAGCACGGTGCGTCCTGTGTCCCCAGGCATCTGGGGACGTGACTTCTGAGTAAGGGCACAGGGAGGACACAGGACTTTGGGGGCACAGCCTGCATCTGCATAAGAAACTGTGGTCCCTGAGTGTCCCCAGTCACTTTGGGTCCCAGCACAGCAGCCACAGCAGAGAGTGGGAAAGACAGGTTGAAACCCTTAGAAAATACTTCAGGAACTGCAAAAGATGTGATCTGCTCAAAAACAGTCCCGCAGATGTCTACAAAAATGAGGAAGTTCTGCTTGTGAGTTGACTTGCGGCCACCTCCATGCCTACCCCCTGGGAAAAATATGCATAGGTGGAAATTATCTGGGACTGGACGGAGGTTTGAACGGTCCTGCTCCCACAGCTCACCGTGGGATTGGCTCAGATCATCTTCATGTTGAACTTGCGCGCGCCACCCTGGCCAGCCGCAGCCGCCGGACCATCCACCTTGCGGAAGGAATATTCCACAGAAAAGTTATTCTTGTGCTGTCCGCGGCCACGGCTCCACACAAACAGCAGCAGAAAGCAGAAGAGGACCACGCCCAGGAAGGTGATGCACCCCATGGCGGTGGACACAAGAATGGTGGTGAGGTCCAGTGGGAACCGGACGCCCACCTGGGTCTCGTTGTGCCCATCGCCCTGGGTCCGGTTGGCGGCCGGATGGACGGTCAAGGTGGCGAAATAAGTGTCGTTACCCCCGGCGTTGCTGGCCACACACGTGTAGGTGCCACTGTCCTGGGGCCGCGTGTCCGCGATGGCCAGGGTGCCCCCAGGCAGCACGCGTGCCCGGCCCCGGCTAGCAGCCGTAACCGACTGGTGCTGGGGGGTCACCCAGGCCACCGTGGGCGCGGGCTCACCCTCAGCGCGGCACAGAAAGCGCACGTCGTCGCCCTCGGTGGCGGTCACATGCTGCAGCCGCCTCTCCCGGATCTTGGGCTTGCGGCACACGAAGTACTCGAAGAGCACAGAGTCGGGGAGATTGTGCAGGGCATCGCCGCGCACCTCGGCGGGGGTGGCGCAGGCGGGGAGTCTGCCGTCGAAGTTCAGGGTCTTCCGCCTCTGCACGATCCACAGCAAGCGACAGTCGCAGGCCAGCGGGTTGCCGTCCACGCGCAGTGTCTCGAGCGTGTTCACCGAGTGGAACGTGTTCTCCTCCAGCGTGGACAGCAGGTTGTCCGAGAGGTTGAGCAGGCGGATCTGTCGCAGCCCCACGAAGGCCTGCGGCTCGATGATGGCCAGCAGGGCTCCTGCTAGGTGCAGCTCACGCAGGCGCACCAGGTCTCTGAAGGAGCCGCGTGGCACCATGCTGATGGGGTTGTGCGACAGGTTGAGGCACGTGAGGTGGGCCTGCTGTCGCAGCGCGGCGGCCGGTACAGCCGTGATGTTGGTGTGCGTGATGGACAGCGATGTGAGGTTCAGCCCACGCAGGCTGCCCGGGGCCACCTCCTCCAGCAGCGGCCAGTTGTCGATCTCCAGATGCGAGAGTCCCGGAAGCTTCTGGAAATTCTGGTCCTCCAGGGCAGCGATGGCCAGGTGGCGCAGGCGCAGAGCGCCCAAGCCCCGCAGGTGACCCAGCGACTCTGGGGACAGTGATGTGAGATTGCAGCGCTCCAGCGTGAGCTCGGCCAGCCCCAGCAGCCCCGCGAAGGCCCTGCGGGAGATGAACACCAGGTCATTGTCGCCCACCTCCAGCCGCTGCAGGCTGCGCAGGTCCTGGAAGCTGAAATCCAGCAGGATGACCAGCTTGTTCTCGCTCAGGTCCAGCAGCGTGAGGCTGTCCAGATGCGTGAACACGCCTGGCGGGATGAGCTTCAGCTGGTTGCCACGGAGACGCAGGACGCGCAGGCGGGGCAGGTTGGCGAAGGCCCCAGGCTCCACGTGGGCAATCACGTTATGGTTGAGGTCCAGCTCCTCCAGGGTGGGCAGCGAGGCCAGGTCCCCAGGGTTCAGACAGCGGATGCGATTGCGGCTCAGCTCCAGCATCCGCGTCTCGGCCGGGATGCCCTCCGGGATGGCGGTCAGCCGGCGGCGCCCGCAGGCCACAGTGCGGGTGGACGCGGAGCACTCGCAGCGTGCGGGGCAGCCTGCGGCCAGGGGCGCTGTGGGCAGCAGCAGCAAGTGCAGGCCCAGCATGTGCAGCCAGCAGGTCATGATGCAAGGTGTGCAAGGTGCCTAGGGCCCCGCCAGCATAGTCCAGGACAGCTGGAATGGGAAGAGGGATAGACTACATCAGTGTCCACGGTGCCCAGCTAGACACGAGGACGCTGACCCATGATAGCACACCCAGCAAATCTCGACACAGATGCCCACAATGACGGTACACATGATAAAAACCAAGGGCCCAAGGACAGACAGCAGAAAAAGTGTGGGTCATCCACGTTGGAGTATTATTCAGCCATGAAAGGGAGCGAGGCTCTGACACACATCTGCCGGACCCTTGAGGACACTGTGCTCAGTGAGAGACCATGTAGTGGTCACTGAGACCATGTGGACCGGAAGGCCACATAGTGGGACTCCATGAAACACCAGAACAGATGGACGAAGTTTAAAACAAGTTCCCTTGTAGCTCAGGCTGGCCTCAAACCAGTCTGGTAAGTAGCTGAGGCTACCCTTGAAGATGGAGGCAAAGCTGGGAGATAAAGCAGACTGCTCAGACAACTGCAACCTGAGAAACGAGAAACGGGAAGATTCCTGCCTGGCACCTCAGAGGGGCCAGGCTTAGTAAACACTGTTGAGTTTGGTTGTCTGGAGTCTGGTACTGTGACAGAGGACAACTCCCCTTCTGCAGAGACCCAATTGGTGAGTCGTGATGACCCTCAGTGGCTGTGAGATAGATACTCTAGCTAGGACGGAGGAATAGCCAGATGCCCTAAGACTGGAATGAAGGCTAATGAAGCTACTGGTGGGGACTGGGGACGAGAGTGGGCAGGGGGCTAAGACATCTTGCAGTGCCAGCCTGACTAGACTGGACCAGTGTTTCTTTCAGGCAGCCTGACAGTAGCCCAGACCCAGGGGTCGAGGTGGCAGAGGGACAGCTGGACTGAGCTGCCTGGCCTCTTTTGCAACATAGCTTCCCATCTGTCAGGCAGCTATTTATGGCATGTTAACAGCTGAAGCCCCCCAGGCAAGACTACCCTACCGGCACCGAGCACACTGGCAGCCCTGGCAATTGAGTATGCCAGGCTTGTGAGGAGACACTGGAAGGCACAGGTGTGAAGGAGAGCCCCTGCCCGGAATCCCCCTGTGAGGGGGCTGGGGGCGTGGTCATGGGTGGAGCCCTGCCTAGGATCCCCCAGTGAGGGAGCTAGGGGTGTGGCCAAGCGTGGAGCTCCTGTAGAATCCCCCAGTAAGGGGCAGGAGACGTGGTCAGGGGTGGAGTCCCTCCTTTGAATCCTGTTTTCACTTTCTGTCTTTTTGTGCTGTGTTCACCTGTGTGGAGCCCAGAGGTGAAGTCCTCTGCAGTCACCCTCAACCTTGTCTCTTGAGACAAGGTCTGTCCGTGGGACCTGAAGTCAGTTGATTCAGCCACGAGCCCCAGGGGTCCTCCTACTTCTTCAACACTGAAATACAGGAGTGTGCCCTCGTGCCAGCTTCTCTGTGAGGATTTGAACTCGGATCTTCTGGCTTGTGCAACAGCACCTCATGACTGAGCCATCGCCATCACAGCGTCCTACAAGCTACACAGTGCTTAGTCCTTGAACCAGAGCACCTCGCGGACTTTGCTGCACGTGTTGTTTTTTTGTTTTTGTTTTTGTTTTTGTTTTTTTGAAGTGGGGCTTCAGGTAGCTCAGAAAGGCCTGGAACCATCTATGTAGGTGGTCTTAAACACCTGATCTTTGTTTCTGCCTCCAGAGTCCCTAGGTTCAGAAAAGACCAGCTAGGTCTGGCAGAAAGTGCCTAGTACAGATAGGTCAAGTGTCTCTAGGTGGCTGCCACTGAACCACCGCCACCTCCCTGGCTGATGCTGAAGGCCCCTGCACTCTCTCTGGCCCTGGCTCTTCAAACCTCAGCCACCAGATCCCTCCAGGGCGCTACCGGCAAGTGCTCTCTCTATAATTACTCCACTGGGCAGGGACAGCAGATCTCTTGAGCCAGCTCAGCAGGGGCCACTCAAAGGGTGACCTAGTTTTTCAACTCTAACCCCTCCTGGCTGGCCGGGCCCTGTCATCTCCTCTGCAGGGTGATGGAAACGCTGCAGGGGTGGGGTGGGAGGGGGAAGAGAGGGCAGCTGTCTGAAGCCACTGCCAGCTTTCAGCTTGGACCCTGACCCTTCTTGTTGTGTGCCTGTAGGACCTCACCTGCCCCTTTCGGGTGTTTGCTGACCGTGGCATGTCAGGGTGGGAACGTGGAGACCCGCCCCCATGGGTTTTCTCAGTGAGAGGGACAGTGGATGCCCCGGCAGGAGTACTAGGAGCCTGAGCATGGCTGTAGGGTCGAAGGCGATCACTGGCCCCTGTGTTGAAGAACGCAGGCAGGGAGAGGTTGTCCAGGGCACTGGGAACTGAGGTGGCTGGGTAGGCTGGTTTCTCTGTCCCCTCTCTTGCCCGGTGGCCTTGGGGGAGGGTGACTCACAAAGCCATCTCTCTGGGTCCTGGCTCTTGGTTGAGTGTCTCTCCCACGGAAGACTGGACTACTGTGTGGCTTTTTTGTTCTTGCTGTAGACTTTGCCACACCAGAGCTCAGGCAGGTCTCAATCTGTCAGCAATCCTCCTGCCTCAGCCTCCCAAGGGCTGACAAAGGAAAGGCAGTAGAACTGGCTAGTCATTTGTTGGCCTTGTGTCATGTGAGTTGCCCTGGGCTCCTCTCAATCCACCTCCAGGGACAGAGAGCCAAGAAAAGGGGGTGCTTTTCTCTATTCCCACTGACACCCCACCAGGTGCTGGTAGCTACCTCCGTCAAATAGAGACTTCCTAGACGTGCTGGGAGCGGCAGCACACACCTGTTACACCATTGTCCCAGAAGCTCAGGCAGGAGGATTTTAGGACAACCTGAAACTTAGACCCTCTCTCAAAATAAAAAAAAAAAAAACGGGAAAGGAGTCTGAGGGGGCAGCTCTGTGGTCAGAGCTCTGCCGGCTCTGATGGGTTTGTTTCCTAGCACCCACGTGGCAGCCCACAAACCCTGAGACTCTATTTCCAGGGGATCTGACACCTTCTTCTGGTTTCCTGGGACACTACACACATGCGATGCACAGTCAGACATGCAGGCAACATACTGTACATATAAAATAAATATATAAATCTGGGGATAATTAGCCAGTCATGATGGCTCACATCTTTAATTCTAGCACTTGGGAGGCAGAGGCAGGCAGATCTCTGTGAGCCTGGTCTACAGAGTGAGTTCTAGGACAGCCAGAGCTACACAGAGAAACCCTGTCTCAAACAAACAAACAAACAAAACACCCAAAACAAAAACCCATACCCCAGATGAGTTTTAAAAATTAAAATTAAAAAAAAAAAAGAAGAAGAAGAAGAAGAGAGAAAAACAGGAAGAGAAAGCTGCAGTGTGGCTCATGAGTGGAGTCCCCTTGGAATGCCCCCCCCTCGGTCTGGGGGCGTGGTCAGGGGTGGAGCACTTGTTTAGCCTCAAACTCAGAAACCTGCCTACCTCTGCCTCCCAAGTGCTGGCATCAAAGGCGTGCGCCATCATTGCTCGGCTAAAAGGGAAACTTGATCCAAAGGCCCCTCTGAGGCTGTGCACCTGACCATAGGATCGCTGCCTCACGTAGCAGAATCTAGAACCTTCTGGCTTCTCTCTCACTCCACCACCATGGAACCCTCGGTGCTGGGCTGCCTGGGCTGGTTCATGCCACCACCACTGAGGTGGCTCTCGGTGGGCTTCAGGGGTCTGGCAAGCCCAGTATGGACTCCGTGGAAGGAAGAGCCAAGCCTAAGACTTCAAGGACACGACTCATTAATATGCATGAGAAGCCACCGCAGTGGCCTTGGCAGGACCTGATTGCAGGGTCCAGTTTGCCCAGTCACTGTCCTCCCAACCCATAACTCAGGTCACCCTGGGATGGGGTCCATGATTTCACGCGGACCGCAGGGTCTCTAAGTACACTCTCAGATGACAAAAGCCTCTACCTCAGACCTCCCTCACCCTGCCCACTCTCCAGCCCCCTGTTACCCACAAGTCCACATCTGATTCTCCCATTCTGGACACTTGCTATCATGGGATTCCCACACCAGGTGGCCTACTGTGTCCCTGTAGTTCCCTGAGGGTGAGCAGACATAAAATATACGGACAAATTAATGAACTGAAGGTTTGGAAAACCTTCCAGAGGAGAGCGAGTTCAGGGCTACAGGATGGTGAAGGGTGGCACCGAGGGATCGGGACACCCTGTCCCATGCATGGGTGGAGCAAAGGTATTCCCACTCAGCCTGGGACAATAGGGAGCCACGGAGAGATACAGAGCCGGAGAGCAGCCGGTCACATATGCTTTATGAATCGCTCACCGCCATGCCTGCCTGCCTGAGTTCCATCCCTGCATCCACACGGTACTAGAGAGGATCCGACTCCCACCAGTTATCCTCTACCCTCCAGGGCTGTGTTCACATTTGTGCACACACATAGTCCAGACGCCCAAGGTCAGGGTCTGCTCAACCAAGTCTCTGTGGGCAGAAAACTGTTCATTTCTCACCAGCCTCAGCTTCCCAGTTTGCAGAAGGCCAAACAGGACCCCAGGGCTAGGGTGCTGTCCTCTGACTGGCCTGCTTCTAGATGCTTCTACCAGGTGCTGCCTTGCTTAGGAGCAGGTCTCCAACTCACTCTCATTCATTCATTCATTCATTCATTCACTCAACAAGCATTAAGTGGACACCTGCTGTATGCCTGCTGCTGACCTCGGTCTTAATGGAAATGGGACCATTGGTGGGGATTGGTCACCTCCTGGGTAGACAGGACACTGCTGATGGGCCCAAGCTGAGGACTGTCCTGGATTCTCGGGGGCCCAGTGTCACCTTGGAGTTGTGGGAAGGCAACAGGCAGGAAGGTGAGGCAGAAAGACTCCTAGATCTTGTGATCCTGGATCCACGGAGGGAAGAGGGGCCATGAGCTAAGGCCTGTGGGACCTCCACACCATGACACTTCTGGGGATGTCCCCTGGGCCAGCCTTAGGAGGGAGTGTGTGCATGTGGCAGGTAGTGGCTTCTTCCAGCAGCTGGGAAACTCTTGCCCAGAGCCACCGTGGTTTGGAGGAGGGAGGGGCATGTGGCCTGGCAGCCAGGCGCTCTTTCCTGTTGATAGAAGGATGGTTTTTCTCCCCGCTCTGAGGTCTAACACCTGCCAAAGCCACACTGTAGGGATCAGCTAAAGGTCCCCAAGGCCTACACCCATTGGACAGTCTGGAAAACAGAGACCTCTCCTCCCAGCCTCTGAACTCTCTGGCTACAGACAAAGAAGCCCAAGGGGAGGCAGAGTACTGCTGTGCAATCCTGGGTCCCCCTAGGCAGTGAGATACTGAGGCCCTGTCCTGGAAAGGTGAACCCGTGGGCTGGGGGTGACAGGCTTCAGTGGCCTCCTGTCCTTCACCCCTGGGTCCCCTCACCACAATAAGAGTATAGGAATAAAGTGGGGTGAGGACAGGCCTGGCACACCCCCACACAGCACCCCCTCTCTGAGGGATACTTTTGGGAACACTCTCCCAGCCCCCACCTCCAGGGCTGGTACATTCTCCGTCCTAGATCTCAGCCCTCCTGGGCCTTTAATCCATGACAATTCATTAAGGCCTAATTAGCCTCCATCTGCCATGGGTCCCTGGCCACTGTTTTGGGGGGCGGGGGGCTCCTGACCCAATTTCCTTAATAGCCTATGCCTGAGGGGAGGAGTGGGCTCCCCACCGCCCACCACAGCAGTGAGGGAGAGGAAGGTTGTAGACTGGCAAACACTTAATCCCCAATATATGTTGTGCCTGCTCCTCATCTGCTGCCCCCCCCCGAGCCTCCCCAGAAGAGAAATGGTGGTATTCATGGGAGGGGAAGGAGACCTGGGGATCGGGGCTTGACCTCCTGGGGGAAGGTCGTTGCCAGGTTGGGGTGTCAGTTGTAGGAAGGAACTATGGACAGAAGAGCAACTAGGAAGCTGAGGGGACCACCTCTGAGCCTCCCACCCCGTCCTGGGGTCCTGGGTGCCTTCTTCTTCCCGCACCACATCATCTGGGTGTCTGTATGGAGGGGACCCCAGCTCACTCACCTGTGAGCATTAGAAATCAACTCTCACGCCAGCTCTGTTTTTACTAAATCCTAACTCCTCTTTGTTCTCAAGCTCAAGACTGACATGGGAGGCAGTGGGCGGCTCACCCGGGCTGCCCACACTGACGAACGAACGAGTGAGTGAGTGAGTGAGTGAGCGAGCGCAGTAGCTGGGAAAGAGTTCTAAAAGGCTTCCTACCTGGTGAGCTGCAAGTGAGTCAGGAGTGCCCGGGGGGGGGGGGAAGAGGCACAAAAACCTTAGCTTTGGGACCTTGTATGCTCCCACCCTTCAGGCACGATCACATGCCTGGCTGCAACTGGGGGTGGATGGCAGCGGCCACCCCCACTCTACAGATGGGAACACTGAGGCCGGACGCGCATGCGTGCTGCTCAGGTGGGAGCTGACAAAGGGACTCTTCAACTAGCTGCCCTGGTGCAATGCCAGGACCTGGGTGGATCGGGACTTGACACCCGGGAGGAGGAGGTTGCCTGGATGGGTGTCACTTGTAGGGAGGAACCAGGGACAGAAGAGCAATTAGGAAGCTGAGGGGACCCCCCCGCTGAGCCTCCCACCCGTCTTGGGTGTCTTCTTCCTCTCGTCCCACATCATCTGGGTGTCTGTGTCAGAGGGACAGCCGTGGTGAACGACACTATTCTAAGCCTCCCGTGCAGCTCAGAGGTGAAGGGACCAGGGCTGAGCTCTTTGAACCCTCAAGTCCCCGAGGGGTGTTGATTCCAACCTGAGCCTCTCTACCTCATGTCATTCACCTCTTAACACCCTTCTTACAACCTTTGTAGCCCAGTGCCTCCTCCAGGGAGCCCTCCTGGGTTACCCTCAGCCTGATAACTCTGTTCTTGCTAAAAGTCTCCAAGTTCCAAGCCCTAATAGCCTCTCCCTGTCACCAAAGGCAGGCATCAGATGCCCCACCCACCCACCAAGCCATCAGGAGCCACAGGGTCTCAGGCCCTGCTTGGGCTCTGGGTTCCCAGCCACACAGATCAAGATGCCTCCTGGCACCGATACAGCTTCCCAAATGCACCAGATCCCCAAGTTCTGAGTACTCCCCACTGGGAGGAGGGACACCTGTGTCTTGGGGACTCTGGTGTTAGGAGCCCTTGATTATAAGGTGGGGTAGGAACACTGCACCGTGTCCAACTGGAACCCAAGCTCTGAGGCTCTCAACTTGTTGAATGGGGCCCAGTGGCCTGCCTGGTCAGGCCCAATGCCCAGGGGACACCAGGCCTGGCCTGCGGGATGGGATGGACAGACGCCCCCACCACTGTGGCCGCTACTGGGACACAGACCTGCCCAGTGGCCCAGTGGGGGGCTCTGCCCAACACCCCAGTCCTTCCCCACGGGATCAAGACCCCCAAAATGTGTGAGTCCCGCGTGTAGACAACCCCCCCCCCAATTCACCTCGAGCGCATCGCCCTGCACTGGCTGGCGGGGGGGGGGATCTCAGGGCACCCAGCCGCGGCTCCATACCGGGTGTCCCCCTGCCGCAGTGCGCATCACCACTCCACGTCCCCCAGGATGCTCCTCCACATGTGCCCCTCGATCCCCTAGGCTCTGCATCTCTGGAGGCGGGGTGGACCCTGAAGTTTCCCCGGGGGGTGCAGAAAGGAGCGCGCGTGGGGGGCCTGGAGGGGTCCCCGGACTGCAGCGCTGTCACTCACCTGGGCGGCTCCTCCTCGGACGGCGCGAGGGGCTGCTCGGAGCCGCCACCGCCGCCGCCACGGCCGCCACCGCCACCGCCGCCGCCACCGCCACCGCCACCTCCCGGGCTCTGCCGTGCGCGTCCCCGCCGCGCATCCCCGTGCGCATGGCCAGGGTGCGCGCGAGCTGCAAGGGGCGCGCGCGACAACACGTGTTGGAGCAGTTCTGGGGCAGATGGGGACGCAGCACCCGGGTACCCCGCGTGCCTAGCACATCCCTGTCCTCAGGGCCTCCGCAGACACTGAGTACCGAGAAGTGCTTGGGGGACCCCCAGGTTGTCCCGTTGGAACGTTCTGGAAATTGCCAACTCTCCGCAGTCCCCTCCCTCCTTCCCAGGACAGGCCTCCATCATCTGCACTGTACCGCACAGGCTCTGCCAAGTCCTGGTGGCCTTGCTCCTCAGTGAGTCCCAGAGCCCACCTTGGCTCCTCACTGCTCCACTGCCAGCCTTACTCCAGCCGCCAGCCGCAGCTGTGGCTGCCGCCATCCGGTCCTCTCCCATGTGCCTGGGGCTGTGCTGTGCACTTTGGCACATACATCCTAGTGTGGTTCTTAGATGGATGCATACATTACATAGGGGACATGGAGAGAACCCAGACATAAGAGGAGGAGTCAGAGAGAAGGCTCAGCAGCCAGATCACTGGCTGCTCTTGCTGAGGACTGAGGATTCGGGTCCCAGCACCCACATAGCAACTCACAACCATCTGTGACTCCAGTTCCAGGGGACCTGAGGCCACCTTCTGGTTTGTGAGCTCCTGTATGCAATGCAGAGTTAAAAATAAGATAAATCTTAGCCCAAATCCCAGCACTTGGGAGGCAGAGGTAGGTGGAGCTCTGAGTTTGAGGCTAGCCTGGTCTACAGAGTGAGTTCCCCCTTCTGAGGCTGGGAACACAGTGCTCCCTGGCAGGAGGCAGCCTAAGCAGAAAGGAAACAGGAGTTGGGGTGTGGACCAACCAGACCAGCACCTCCTTAGTTGGGGGCTCAGGCCTTGGGGTCCAGGGTGGGAGATATGAAAGGGAGGTGACAGTCCCCAAGAGCAGAGGTTCAGTGAGCAGCCATTCCATGGAGCTAGCTGCATCTGGTTGTGTCCTTCTTGCTGTAGCAGCCTGAGTGTGCTGGAGACTCAGCTGCCTTCATCCCTGGAGAGGGGTGACCTGTAGGCCTAGTTGCAGGGAGCCGGGCATGTCCTGCACACCCCCCTAGTGCGCCCTCTCTGTCCTCCAGAAAGGTTTAGTGGCAGGCAGCTCTGCCACCTGTGACAAAGTGGGCTCCTTTCCCAGACTGTCGCATTGGCCTGAGGCCCAGATCACGTCCATCCGCAAGCCAAGAGGCAGGAAGCTGGTGCCCCCCAATAGCCTTGGAGGTAGACCTCAACTCCACACCAGGCCGGCCCTGTAGGGATACTGCTGTGCTGTGTGACCCCAGGCAGATTGTGAGTCTCTGAGGTTGTGACCACTGGACAGGCAGGTGTTGAGTACTCACTGCACACAAGGCTACATGGTAGACCGGGATTTCCATGCGTGGGGAGACAACTATGACCAAAGCCAGAGATGGATGCAGGGAGGCTCAGGGACGTTGGCCGCCTGCTTAGGCCCATTCTAGGTCCTGCCCATCTAGCCTGACCCACCCCCAAGGACCAAGGAGCTCCCATGCTTAGCAATGCAGACTACAGCCTTAATGACTGGGGGGGCACCAGGGTGCAAGGGAGCTCCATACACCTTCCTCTAATTACTCTGCGGATGAGAGCAGCAGCAGGAGAGGCCACAGCCGAGTGAGGGGTCTGGCTCCCACCGCAGGACCTTTGCACATGCTGTTCCAGCTACAGAGCAGAATGCCTTCCCCAGCGTCTGCCCTACCCGCCCCTGCTTCCTCCTGACTCACATCCCCACCCGGCCGCCTTCTGTCCCCCATTCCCAGCCTCCCTGCAATTTCCTAAGATATCCTATAATTTACTCATTCATCCTATTTATGTCTGCCCTTCCCCCTTTCTTCTGAGCACGGCCTCCCTGCACGCGCTTGGCACCCAATAGACTCCCGCTTGAACTAGCAACGTAAGTGATGGCAAACTGGACAGGAGTGGTCTGAGCAGAGTGTGAGCTTCTGAAGACAGAGGCATCCCCTGCCCTCTCCCCTCAGCCAGTGTGTCACCCATGGGAGTCAGCTGAGGACAGAGACGTGCTTGGGCCATGCATACAGCCAGCACATAATAGACTCTAAACTTATGTGTAGGGCCTGGATGAGGGCAGTGAGTGTGAAGTCCCCGGGCCCAGCTGCTGTGTGACCACAGGATGTCTCTTGCCCTCTCTGAGCTCAGCGTTTCTGGCAGGTTCCCCCATCCCCACCCCCACCCCGCAGCTCTTCTGAGCCACTCCAGTGGGGAGGCTGCGTGGGAGAGCTGCAGGAGGGTCACAGCCTTGCAGGCAGTGAAGCAGTTAGCACCTGGTTGCCAAGGCTACGACTACCTGCGGAGGTGATGTTGCCAGGGAGATGGACCACCTGGGTGAAAAGGGTGGCTCCTGCTGATTGGGGAAGCGTGGGTGTGGCTGGGGGGCAGTGACTGTCTGGGGGACGGGCATGCTTAGTATGGTCTGAGGACAGCATCGGGGGTCCCCGTGCCGAACTTCAGTAGGGACCCTGATACACAGGAATGGGTTTTGAAATGGAACGCCCTGTGTCTCTTCCCTTTTACATCGTGACTGCCGTAGTTGTGTGGGGCCTTCCAAGTAGCTGAGGGCATCTGTACCACCCCAGCTCTTGACCTGTGGCCTCTGCTATGTACCTAGAAGGTAGTGGTCAGATATCGAGGTGTGAAGCGACGGGTTCCATGTGTCTTCAGCCTAGCCCCAGGTTGGCGGGCTCAATGCTGTGCATCCTCATGTCAGCGACAACCCTCTCTGAGCCCTAATAGCTCCATCTGTAAACTGTGAATCAGGTTGACAGGTCCCGTGGCTTTGAGCAGGAACGTGGGATCCCCAAGGCTGTCTGTGGTCGACAATAAATGTTACGGCAGTTACGGGGGTGATGGCATTGGAAAAGGGACAAACACTTCTCCTGAAGAGTGGTACCTGGGGGACACAGAGGGTCCTAGGCAGGGAGGGTTACAGACAGGTGTGCCTGATGGTGTGGAGAATCCTTTGTGCTCCATAGGACCTACACCCACTCCCAAACGGAACATAGGAAAACGGCCCCGTGTTCCAGGCCAGCCAGGACTATATAGGTTCTGTCTCAAAACACAAAAGAAAGGGAGGGAGGGAAGGGGAAGGAGGGGGGGGGTCTCTTGACCCTAGAGGGATTCCTCAGTGGTTACAGCACCAGCTGCTCTCACAGAGGACCTGAGTTCAGTTCCCAGCACTCACAGGGCAGCTTACGACTGTCTGTGACTCCAGCTCTAGGGAACCCGACACACCAATCTGCTCAGAAATGGCACACATGTGCACAGACAAGGTGTGCAGGCAACATGAACATATGTATAAAACTGGGGAGGGGGAAGCAATGGTCTCTAGGGTCTGAGCGCAGCTCAAGAGGGACAGGTGTTTATTGTCAAGTATGGGGGCCTGACAGCCTGACGTTGGCTCTTCAGAACTCGAAGCTGGGCCACACATAAACACACATTTGTTTTCTTTTTATTTCCAGACAGGGTTTCTCTGTGTATTCCTGGATGTCTGGAACCTACTCAGACCAGGTGACCTCTAACTCAAGAGATCTGCCTGCCTCTGCCTCCCGAGTATCAGGACTAAAGGTGTGTGCCCCCACTGCCCAGCCCAGCATCAATTTTTTAAAAAAGATTTATTTATGAGTACACTGTAGCTGTCTTCAGACACACCAGAAGAGGGCATCAGATCTCATTACAGATGGTTGTGAGCCACCATATGGTTGCTGGGATTTGAACTCAGGACCTCTTGAAGAACAGAGCTCTTAACCGCTGAGTCATCTCACCGCCCCCCAGCATCAAATTGTAAAAATTATGTCATACATTTGTGTGTGGGTCATGTACTCCTAGAGGTCAGAGGTCACCTTGTGAGAGTCCCAGGGCAGAACTCAGGCCTCTGACTGGGTGCCAAGTGCCTTCACTCATGGTTGGGACAGACTCACCACTGCCCACATCTGAACAGGATCTAGCTATGTAGCACTAACTAGCCTGCAGCTCGTCATCCTCCTGCATCAGCGTTCTTCAGTGGGATGCCAGTGTGGTCCACCAGGCCTGGCTGCCTGTGGATAAAGGTTTTTCTGAGACGGTGTTACCAAGGGCAGGTGCATCTCCTCCATACGTGGCATGGCTGAGTTCAGTTGCTAGTGTGGCAAAGGCTATGCCCAGGTCACAAGGGGACCTACCTCACAAACTGGTTGGAAAATATTCCTTTTGCCTCTGGTTTCTGAAAGACTTGGGGGCGTGAGTTTCTGGGAAATTTCTGGAGCCACTTGGTTTTTGTGGTTGGTGAAGCTGAGAAAGAACCCAAGGTGTCAGGCAATGCTGAAAATCCTCATCCTGGAGCTCCACCCCCAGCCCTTGACTGGGGATTTTAGGAGAGGCTTCACCACTGACCTTGGGGGGGTAGGTGGGGCTCCATACTGACCACGCCCTCTGCCCACTCACTGGAGTTTTCCATCTTGGGTTTACACTTCTGTAGATATAGACTGTGTATCTCTTAAAGGATGGAGTTAGGGGATGAGCGGTGTCAGGTGGCCCATGGATATGGCTGGATCACAAATCTATTTTTGACAGCAGTAGCCAGAAAGGCACTAAGTGGAAGGGGGAGTGTGGGTGGATCCCCAAGTGGTTGTGGGTCTGGTTTCTACCACTGAGTTCATGTCCAGGACACAGGACAACTTGTGGAAGTCAGTCTTCTCCACCACCATGTGGGTCCTGGGGATGGAAGTCAGGTTATCAGCAAGTGCCTTTAACCATCTGGCCTGCCAGTTTTTGTTTTTGATACTGGGTCTGAATATACGGCCCAGCCTGGCCTGGAATTGGTGATCCTCCTGGCTCACCTCACAGTGGGCTCACAGGTATGCACTACCCAGTCTGGTCCTCTCGACTTCCATCTCCTGCCTTACCTGTCTGTCTACCTCCTCTCCCAATCACATTGCTGCCCAACATGAGGATGTTGGTGGCTACAGGGCCCATGGTCTCTGCTGCTCAGGGTGAGCCCTGCTGGGTACTGGGAGTGAGCTGTGGGGAGAGGGCCACAGCTTGCTGAGAGGGTAAAAGCTCACCCACTAGAGTCTGACTGTGTGAGAGACCTGGATCCCCACCCCCACCCCCTGCAGAGCCCACTGGGAGCGCGGAGGTAACTCGGCCCCTTTGGAAGAGCTGCGGAGAGATCCCAGAGCTTCAGGCTGTGAAGTGGGGCTGGATTCTCTGGTGCACCCTAACTTGCTCCTTTGGAGAGGGAAGTGTTCCCCAGAAGCCAACAGTGCCTGGATTCTTCCCGGAGGAACCCACTTCTCATGACCAGCCTGGGTCAGGCCTCAGGTGTCCAGGTCGCCGAGCAGAGAGCAACATGTCTCTGTTGCAGGAGGGTTTGGATGTAGATGGCAGAAGGTCCTGTTCTACGAAGAGCCATCTGGGTCCTTCTGGGACTGTGCCAGGGCTGGAGCAAGGGCTCCCTTTGTCCATCTGGGATGTACCTGTAGTGTGAGAGAGATGTCCCTTTCCCATTGTCCTGGCTAGACTCTGTCCCTGCTTGCTTCCCCTCCCCAATTCCTCAGTCCCTTGTCGTCAGAGACAACCTTAAACTTAAACTTGTAATCCTCAGTGCAGCCTGAAACATGCCGGCACGCACTGTCTTCAAGCAATAGACAGAGCCCTATAGATCTGATCCCCCTTGTGGCACCTGCATCCCCATGTCCCCCACTGGCACCCCATGTTGCCTAATCTGTATCCCCAAGCCCTGTGTAGTTAGAGAAGGGTTCCACGCCACAGAGCAGAGGGAGGCAGCAGTGGAGAGGTTCTGTGAGCAGCCTGTGCTAGGCAGAGGACATAAGACAGTAGGTGGGAGTGTCTTACCATCTCTGGGCCTCAGCTGCATTATCAAAATGCAGAATGGGGACTATGCAAAGTTTTGGTGGAAGGCTGGGTGAGCCAGACAAGGCAGGTGGGGTGAGGAGAGGCAGAGCTGCTGACTATAAGTATCCGTAGGATCCGGCCCACTTCCCGAAGCTTCTGGAACCTGCTGTGACAGTGGCAGCTCAGGGGTGTCCTGCTGATCTGCCGTCAAGTTATGGCCTGGCTGTTGGTCCCGGTCTGCAGTGTCTCCGGGCAGGGTCTCCCTGCATAAGACCCGCGGTCTCTTTGCAAGCCAAGGTGACAGGCACGTGCAGCAGGCCGGGTCCCTGGGCTGATGGCAGGAGACCCCTTATGCAGCCCGGAGGCCTGCGCTGGCCGCTGGGGAGCTGGAAGGGTGAGATCTAGGCGGGAGGCGGGAGTGGGGCGGGGGCGTGGGGCGGGGCGGGGCGGGGCGGGCCTCCAGTCATCAATCAGGATGGGATGGAGGTGGATCCTGTGTGTTGCTGCGCAGCTGCCCTGGATCATCCCCGCTGCACCGCTCCTCTGCCTTCATCTAAGTCTCCACAGTCTCCCCTTCCTTGTCTGCCTTTCTCCCTCCGACTCCTAGTAAAATATTAAAGTTTCAATGCAATATTAAGAAAAAACATTAAATATTAAATGTCTTCTTTTTAAAATATTAAAACAGCTGTATCCGGCTCCCCAGCCTTAGACCACTTTTTCCCATTCCAAGGTGACATGGGACTCTTCAGACATTTTGGCTTTTTGGCAGAACATCATTGTCTACAAAACTTAGTCACTCACCCGTGAAACCTCAAGCTTAAAATAAAAATTAGAGGCCCGTCAAAGATGGGTCTTTAATCCCAGCACTCAGGAAGCAGAGGCAGGCGGATATCTGCAAATTCAAATTCAAGGCCAGCTTTATCTATAGACATAGTTCTGGGACAGCCAGGGACTACACAGGAAAGCCCTGTCTTGAAAAACAAACAAAAATGCTCACCACAATGGAATTCTTCCATACACATTGTGTACTTCACTCTGCAATGCGATCCTGGGCTGTGTCAGCAACTTCCTGCGATGTTACACTGTGTAACAAACATCCACACAGTAGCATGAAGATCTTCATGGTGTCATGTTCTGTCTCACCTAGGCTGCCCGCTGCGGTTTCATTTTATTTATCTCTGTGTTTGTATCTTAGAGTACAAGCACCACGCCATTTGCAGGAGTTTTCCCTCTGTAGGTTCCGCAGGGATCAACTGAGGTCATCAGACTTGCAGGCAAACCCCTTACCCGCGGAGCCCCCTCACTGGCCTGTTCTGTACATGGCTGAGTGAGGTCTTGCTCTGTAGCCCAGGCTGCCCTGGAACCTGCCACCCTTCTGCTTCGGCCTCCCAAGTGCAGGGCCAACAGACATTTGCTGGGCCCAAGGAGAAAGGGTCTGCACTTTTCTGTCTCCAAGCAACATGTGCTAGGCAGTCTCCAGTCCCTGTCATGACCTGGTGTATGCACAGCCTACTCAAGCATGAGGTCTACAAGGAATTACAAGGTCTTGGAACCTAGCAGGGGACACCGTATTGTGTGCAGATCATCCCTCATGACGGGCAGGCAGCTGTTAGCTTTTAGGAACTGGGTCAGTGATTTCATGCCAGTGTCTGAGCTCTGAGCCTCCAGGGCCTGTGACATCACTGATCTGTGGCAGGGCTGAGGTGTCTACACTCCAAGACTGTAGCTTAGCAAGGGTGGGACACTTCCCCTAAGTTACACAGCGTGAGGAAGTGGGGGCAGAGACTTTATCTCCCAGGGTTTGAGACCTGCAGGGGAGGTGGCTGTCTTGAGAAGGGTCATGGACAAGTCTTGCTGACTTAGGGGAGCTGAGGGGAGGCTTGGCTTCTGGGAGTGCTAGGCAGGGCTGGCTAGCTGCAAGTCTTCTTGTCTCTACTGAGCAGGGAGACTGACTCTGGCCTTGGGTCACAACTTCAGGGAGTCATGCTCCCTGCTAGGATCCCCAAACTTAAGAGTGGGCTGACTGTTCCTGAGGGCTGTGGCAGTGAAGTCCTGTGCTCCATGTGCCAGAGGCTGCAAGACCAGACTACGAGGGGCACAGGTCATTTCCTAATTCCCAGCTGTTCCACAGGAGCACAGAGCCCTGCCCTGGTCCCGGCCCTGGCTGCTTCTCTTGTGGCAGACACTTTAGGGAGGCACCCCAGTCTGAGAAACCTCAGGGACCAGGCTCTCTGCTAGCCAGCCCTCTTCTCAGGCCCTGCTGGTTCCCCTGGGCAGAGAGAACAGACAGGGGCCAGTGCTAAGGGGACACCATATGGAGGAAGGCTCTAGGTGTGGTCTTCTTGCCACAGCCCATCAGGTGAAGCCAGCTGGGCTGTAGGACCTCAGGCGCCCAGGTTTCTCCCATCCCAGCTGGGCTGTGCTCTGCCCTGGACCAAGGTGTCTGATCAAGGTCTCCACCTGGCCCTGTCTTCTCCAAAGGTCAAAGTTACAGAGCAGAAAGGGAGGGGGATGCTCACATGGGCAATTTTATTAAAAAATAATAATAAAACAAAACAAGAACAAAAGACCAAAACATCACACAGAAGTTCGCCCCATAGAAGGAAGATCCCTGGGGCTGGGCCGCCCTCCATTGCTGCTAAGTGTCCTGCTGCTGCACGAAGGGGTTGGGGATGGCCTCCATGCCGTCCTGCGGGCAGATGAGCACCACCGAGGTGCCACGACACACGACAAGCCCCAGCTGCCGAGTGTCCTCCGTCAGCTTGTACTGGTCATCAGGGTCTGGGGGGATGACAGGCAAGAGGACTGAAGTGCCTGAGAACTCTCACTCACAGCTTCCGGGGACTGACAGGTCCAGATGCTCTCCAACACCTGGACCAGCAGAGGCTAGACCACGCCACCATGAGGGTGGCTGAGGGAAGAGCCAGACATCTCCAGCTTCAAGAACGTTAGAGCCCATGCTGACCCCATAAACACCAAGGGGTATCCACTGAGCAGCAGAAGCACTGGAGAGGGTGGGCAACAGGAGGGACTGGTAAGCAATCAGACATAACTGTCATAATGGCTGGAGACGGGAAACCTGATGGTTGGGGTCTGCTCAGGGCATTACAGGGTGAGGCTGCTTATACAGAGCTGAGATCCCATGAGCCCTGGAGTCCCTGATGCGGGCAGACATTCCTGGCAGAGGACAGCGGCCACCACTCCTGCTGTCCTGAGGGCTGAGGATAAAGCCAGCTAGCTAGCTGAGGAGAGTGAGCTGGACGTCTCAAGCCCGGGGCCCTCCCAGCAAGCATGCCTGTCCTCTGGTGTTCAGACACTGCACCCTAAGTCACCACCCAGTGTAATCTGACCCCACAGGTCCCCAGCACCATCCTGCGACAACCTCGGCCAGCTCACCTCGCATGTACTCCATGGTCCCATCCAGTACCAAGTTGAGCAGTGGGTCAAAGCCCTTCAGGATACCGCTGGCTTGAGGAACATGGGAGAGACACGGAGAAGAATGTCAGCCTACCCCCCCCCCCAACACACACAGAACCTGGTATGGGGGCTTCAGAACACTGCAGAACTCATGAGTAAGTGTGGTGGCCTAGTGACTGTGGCTCCAACCCTCTTCTTTCCAGTATGGAAGGAGCTATCAAATAAAACTTTATTGTCACCCATCCATGTAATACGAAACAGTCTGTCTGTCCGTCTGTCTCTCTGCTCTCAGACTCACTTAGCAGCCTGATCCTCCTGTCTTACCCCTAGTGTTGGAATGCCAGGCTTATACAACCATGCCAGGTTTACATGGGGTTGGGACTAGAACCCAGGGCTTCATGCATGTTAAACCAGCCATCTACCCACAGAGATACAGCCCCACCCCTGGGTGATTCTTGGAGTCAGGTCTTGCTACATAACTTAAACTGGCCTGGAACTTTCAATCCTCCTTTCATTGGGAAACCTTCCGGGTTCCTGCCGTGTCCAGATGCTTAAGAACAGGTCTTCCTATCGCCTCCTTCCACCTCCTCCTGGGTCCTGGCCCCTTCCTTCAGGATCCATCCATACTGGTCTCGGTGCTAATCTCACTTGGTTCCCTTTCCTGGGACTCCGTTTCCCCAACCACAACTGGGGCACACCTTTCAATAGCACACAACAGCCTAAGCTTAGCTCTTATTGGAACGCCTGTGCTAGGTGGCTTCCCTTGCCTGCTGTGACCTCAGCCAAGCTCTGTGTCAGGGAGCCCTGCGGTAGCCACTCACCTTCCCGGCCACCCTGGAACTTCACTCGAATGGTCTTATCGATGTACTTAGACAGGTCCAAGATGCTTTCTTTCTTCTTTTTCTCTTTGTCCTGCTGGAGGGTGGGGCGCTGAGGAGAGAGGTCCGGCCTCCCCACATCCCTGTGGCCCGGGCCTGGTATCCGGGGACCCCTTTCCACCTCGGGCCCCCGGACCCTGCGTGCATCCTCAGGCCCGCGTCCTCATCTGCATCCCTGGATCCCCCATCTGCACTGTTTCCTGCACGCACCCCTATGTCTGCCTGGTCAGCCTCCCCCACGTCCCGCGTCTGCATCCCCACGGCCTCCGTCTGCAGTCCCACGTGGCTCCCATCCTTCAGCACCCTGTCTCCCTATTCTCGGGCGTCCGTCACTCTCCTTTCAGTCTTTCTGCTCTCGCTCCCACAGCCCCTCGAGCCCGTGGCCCTGCTTCCCGCGACCTAGCGATGCTCACCGCCATCTTGTCGCCGCGCGTCGCTCTGCGCAGGCGCCGCCCCGCCCCTTTCGGACGCGGAGGCCTTCGCGCACGCGCAGACTCGGCGCAGGCGCGTCGCGGCGTCCCGAAGGCGTTGCCGGGAAACCTTCCGCCTAGAGCTGCGGGGGACCGGCGGACATGGCGGCGGCGCGGCTGGCCGCAGCCCTGCTGCTACTCGCGGCCCAGGTGAGCGCCACGGCCGGTCGGCCCGGCCCCGCCACTCCTGACCGTGGCCGTGACCTTGCGGTCCACTCGCTCACTGCCACCGCAGACTTCTGGCCGGGCTTAGCCCGCCCTGCGCCCCGGGGCCCCAACCGCCGCCGCCGCCGTCCCTGCCAGCCTCAGTTTCCCCTTCTGCAGAATGGGGCGAGTCCCCGCGCTTCATCCCCGGGGCGTCCAGCGCGACCCCCGAGGTGCTTGCAGCCCGGCACCCCGGCTTCTGCTCGGTGACCTTGGGCGGAAGGGGGTCCCCAGCTCAGGGTGGGTGCAAAACGCTGGGGACGAGCTTCTGCTGCGGACACCTCAGGTGTGCGCGGGGTGCGCCCTGTCAGGACGCTGGCTTCTGGTGTGCTTTGCTTTCTGAAAGAGGTGGCATGCTGGTCTCGAACTCGGGGTAGTCCAGGCTAGCCTTGAACTCACTATGTAACCCATGTTGGCTTCACACTCACTCTGCAGTCCAGGCTGCCCTCCAACTTGATCCGCAGCTCAGGCTGGCCTCCAGCTCGCTCTGCAGTCCAGGCTGGGCTCTGACTTGCCATGTTGCCCTGGCTGCTCCAGAACACCCGGTGAGGCTTGGCTAGCCCGGAACTCAAAGCAAAACACCGGCCTGGTTATCCCACGCGCCGCACCGCAACTCCTGGCTTAGTCAGTAGAGAACTTTCTTGTTTTGTTGTTGTGGCTCCAGCCTCCAGTCCCAGTGGATCCTGGGGTGCTGCAGCCTCGGGCCTTGGGCCGGTTTGAAGGGTGGCCAGTGTGTCCTGTTGTAAGTGCCTGCTACTGTGTACACTCTTGTCTCGTGGAACAAGAGCCCATGTCATTTTTAAACATACTTTTTCTTTTCCTTTTTGAGATTACAGACTTTTGTGACAGGGTCTCCCTGTATGGCCCAGGCTGGCGGTGGGCTTGCAGCTCTGCCTCAGCCTCCCCGGTGCTGGCATGTGCCTCCTTGATTGGCTAAGGCATTCCTCATACATGTGGTTCCGGACTCTCCACAATGTGGCCAACATCTCTCTCTGGCTGCTTTTATCCCCACATCCTGCTCTTGGCTGGGCATGAGTTTTTGAAAGTATGTCAGGGCTTGCTGCATCCGGCCAGCGGTCCAGGGCTCTACATCATATTTAGCAGGCCACTGGCCTTTTCTGGAAACTGCCCTCTTTGTGCAGGCGCCGTCCACCAAGGCTATTCTGGTTTCTCCTTGTCTTTTTTTTTTTTTTTTCTTTTTTCTTTTCTCCTCTGATGGAGGAACTCCCCTGGCTATGCCATCTCTCCCGGCTGGACCTGCCCTGGGGCCAGTCCATGTCTTTTTTGTGGGTCTCTTTTTTTGCTGGTCTGATGGAGGGCTTTCAGGGACAGTGACAGTGACAGGTTCTGAAGGATGAATAGGAGTTTGCTGAGGACGGGAAAGGAAAGGAAAAAGCTGTGGGCATCAGGTGCTAACCCAAGGTGTGAGGGATGGTGCTCCCCTGGGATGAGCTGATTTCAGTGTGCGTGTGGGGCGTGTTCCTGCATCACGGAGTAGCTGTTGGGGAAGCTGTTTCCACAGAACGATGAGACTTCAGTTCTTACTCAGGCTTTGGGAGCAAAGGGTGGGCCTGGCTGGACATTGAGTTTGTGTGCTGGGGGAATTACTGGGTGGGTGATGGGTGTCACCTGGACTTTATCCTGCTTGGGTGTAGCTGTACCTACTTTCCCGTATCTGGTGGGGAGCCGGCAGGGTGCCATTCTTGGCTGGGTTGCAGCCTGGTCCTGGTGCCCAAGAGTGAGAGAGAGCTGGCTTGGTGGCAGTCCTGGACCCCGGCTTCTTGTGATCCTGACTTTAGAGACTTGACCCCAGGTTGCCCCGCTGGCCTGGGTTCCTACCCCTTTGAGGAGGTAGTGGGGGCTGCCGCTGTCAGGGCTTCTGGTCTCCAGGTCTTCCAGGTGTGACCAGGACACCGTGCCTTAGAACTGGTTCTTGGAAGAGCCTGACCTTTTAAGAGTGTCATTGTGCTGTCCCCTTGGTGACGGAGCAAAAAGGCTGCCGTGTGTGCGGTGGGGTGGGTGACTGAATGCGCCTTTGTGTGGTCAATGATCACAGTGAAGAGAGGCAGCTCTACCCGTTTCCGTTTTACACAAAAGCCACTTTTCACAGAGAGCCCATCCTGGGTCCACACAGCACTGGTGTGCTCTGACAAGGGGAGCTCTCTGCTCCGCAGGCCCCTGTCACCACTGCTCTGCTGCTAGGCGGGGGTGGAACCATGGTCACAGGAATGAACTTATTTGTGTGCCAGTAAAACTTTATAAGCACAAAAGGCATATAAATCACAGAAGTTTGACATGTGGTCTCTGGCCCCCCTGTGGTCCCCAAATCCCTCAAAGGAGCTTTGTGGGGGGGGGGCACACGGCTGGTGGGCTTGGGGTGGGTTCTGATTTTTCCCAGAGTGGAAGGAGGAGGTTCGGGAGGAGGCCGGAGGGGGAGGGTAGCTCTGAGCCCTGTGGTCTCAGTTGTCCTCCACCCCTGCCCTCCCCTGAACTGGTGATGGCCTCAGCTCAGGGCCTTCCTGGGCACACCCAGCCGCCTGGAGAGACAGACAGGGATAATATCTTGGGGACAGTTGGTGTCAGGGGCTCAGCTCTCTCTGGAGAGGAGAGCCAGCGCTAGGTCCCTGCAGGGGACCTAAAAGTGAGGTCCCCGGCTGCTTGCACTGTGTGTGGTCAGCGTCAGCATCTCCAGTGAGGACTGGGGCAACCTGGGCCTTCCTCATGCTGCCATCTTGAGATCAGGGCCTCCTCCAGTGTTTAAGGCTGAGTTGGAATCCCTACCCCCCAAAAGCTGGCAAGCTGGGTCTGTGCAAGAAACCCAAGCATTCTGGTGGGGACCCTGCCATATGCTAGCTGCAGGTTGGTGTCCATCAATGTCTTGGGCCAGTGATCCTGTGCTTCCTGCCTATGTGTACAGCGGGTCCTCAGGTGACACCCAGTCTCTCCCTGAGGAGTTTGCAGCCAGGAGGAGTGAGCTCTGAGGGCCCTGGTTTCGAGTGACTTCTGGGGAGATGTAAACAAAATCTGTTTGCCCCAGATACGTTGCCCACATAACAGAAATGACTCCACCCAGGTCGGGCTCAGAACTGTGAGCTTATGGGACGTCCTTATGGGAACACAGGTCCTGGAAGTGCATCCCTAGGGCTCCTGAAAGGATGGGCAGGCTGCCTCTGTGGCAGTAGCAACACGCTTTGCTGAGTTTAGGACCTAAGAGTTATGGTAGAGCCCTGAGCCTTAGCTACCTCCAGCCTCTAGCAGTCTTCCCTCCTGTGGGCCACGCCCTGAGCCTTGGCCTGATGTAGAGACGGTTGTTCTCTCTGGTGAGTGGCGGCCATGGGGCCACTGTGCCACAGCAATAGTGAGCTCTCCTCAGGATCTTGACTTGGTTACTCTGTGACTAGCCAGGCTGACAGTTGTGTCGTCATGATGTAGAAAACACAGCTGTGTAGAAGGTATCTTGACAGGCACATACATCCCAGTCATCCATCAACACCGTAGAGGAGTTGTCAGGGCTTTAACTTGTTGGTAGAATGCTTGCCTAGCGTGGCTGAAGCCCTGGATTCACTCCTGCCCTCACAGAACCAGGCACACACCTGTCATCCTAGCACTCAGGGTTCCTCTGTGTAGCCCTGGCTGTCCTGGAACTCACTCGGTAGTCCAGGCTGGCCTCGAACTCAGAAATCCGCCTGCCTCTGGCTCCCGAGTGTTGGGATTAAAGGTGTGTGCCACCTCGCCCGGCAGCAGTTACATTTTTGCTGTGGACTGTCATCTTCCCAGCCCAAAGCCTTTGCCCTGGCTCTTCATGCCACCTGTGAGCTGTGATGTAAACAGTCGGTTACAGCTGCAGCAGCAGTTATGCCAGTACATCTCCCTGGCGTATGGGTCCCTCACCCAGCAGGCAGTTGGTTAAGTTTCCCCAGCAGCTTACACAGCGGCTTGGCCAGCTCGCAGCCTGATCTCTAGCTTCTGCAGCCAGTTTGTGGGTCTTCAGCATCAGGGACCTGCTGTGCTGTGACACTTCATGGCCTGTTTTACAAACCTGTGGGACTCTGTAAGACTCTCAAGGATTAGCATTATGTAATGAAAGTACAATTTTAAAATCATTTTGTGTTTGAGTCTGTATGTATTTGTATGCATATGCTACAATGAGCAAGGACGTCAGAGGACAATGTGTGGGGGTCTCCTACCTCATGAACTCTGGTCCTCTGGTGACCTCGAGGCCCTGTACTGAGAACCTCTTTGTACAGGCTGGTCAGTAAGGACCTATTAGTCTTAAGTGGCTCCCGAGGATACCAGAAAGAACTCGCTGCCCAGGTTCAGGTCCAAGCTCAGCCCTGTGGTGGCACTCCCCTCGGCAGGGACAGGCTGGGGCAGTAGCATGGAGGCACACATGCCTCTCCGCTTCCTTCATTCTGGGCACTGCTGCTGTGGGCTGAGCTCTGCCCACTCAGGCCCGTGCTGTGGTGAACTCCTTAGGTAGACCGGGCTGGCCTCTTCCTGAGTGCAGGCATTAAGCCACCATGCCTAGCTTCTTACTCTGCATTGAGGGTGGTCTAGGGCTGTCAGTCACCCCTTCCCAGCCCCTGCTTCTTCACTGTCTGATTGTCTTGGTCCCGGGAAGCTCTCATTGGCATCACTCTAGCTCACTCTCTCCCAGCTGGTACAGCTGGCCTGCACCTCCGTATCTGCCTCCCTCTCTCCAGCTCCTGCCACATCAGGCCTACGAGAAGGTGGCGCTAGGCTCCTGGGCAGACAGCTGAGCCTCT
The DNA here is from genome assembly GCF_900095145.1 of Mus pahari. Taxonomy (NCBI): domain Eukaryota; kingdom Metazoa; phylum Chordata; class Mammalia; order Rodentia; family Muridae; genus Mus; species Mus pahari. The sequence continues at coordinate 45,395,590 of NC_034598.1, forward strand.
GCTGAATCTGGATATTTCTGTAGAAGCCACACAGCTGACTCCAGCCTGTTCTAACCCCCACCCCATGTGCTGCTCTTATGGGTTGCATGTGCCCCTCTTTAACTCCATGTGTGGTTTTGGGGTGTCCCCAGCTCGCGCAGGGCCTGCAAGCCATTCTCACTTCTGTGCTAGAACCCCTGTCTTCGCTGTAGCTCTGAGCTGGGCTGGCTCCCTTCAGGCCCCGCGCAGCCCCATAGCAAGCCACCGGGGAGAGGCCAAGGCAGTCTTACAGATGCTGGCCTCAGGAGCCCAGGGAAGCTGACAGGACTCAGCCAGTGAAGGGCTGCGGCAACCTCTGTGAAGCGCTGGTCCTCCATAGCAGGCTCTGGGAACTAGCCATGGCCCTGCAGCTTGCTCCCTAGAGCCGGGCTGTGACTTGCTACTGCTTCTGGGTATGGGTCTGACAGCATTGGCTGTCCCAAATGCTGGGCCCTGGTCAGAAGGGCGGTGCAAGGGACAGTAGTGAGAGATCCCCCTTCTTTGGGACAAGGTCTCTGCAGCCCTGGCTGGCCTCAAACTCATAGCAATTCCTCTGCCTCAGCTTCCAGAGTGCAGGGGTGACTGGCCTGTGTTACCATGCCTTGCTCAGGAAGGCACCTTTTCTTTGTCCGGCATCCTCACCAAGACCAGGCATCCATGTTGCCTCTGACACCTGAAGTTCTCACTGCCCACTGCCGTCTTGTCGTTCCAGGCGGCCTGTGAGTTTGGCGTGCTGCGAGTGGTGTCCCAAACCAGTAGGACTCGGAGCAGGGACTACTGCATCCTCTACAACCCACAGTGGGCCCACTTGCCACATGACCTCAGCAAAGTGGTGAGTGTCACACTAGGCCACACTGCCACTCATCTGGGAGTCCTTGGATGGGCCCTCTGTCCCTCTGGGCCTGGATTCTCATGTTCAGGAGGAGCAGCTGGCTGTGGGCTGTGGGGAGGCAGGTCTGCTGGAGACCCTGGTCAGACCAGGCTTGTCACCACTACTGGTCTGTGACAGTTAGACCAGGTCAGAGGGTGCCTTAGGAGTGACAGCCTAGGGCAGGACTGTCATGAGTCTCCCCATGGCTGCCTTTCTCCCTGTGCTGTCCCCAGGGAGGTGCCTGTCCTCTGAGTGAGCCTTTCCGCCCTTCCCATCCACATGTAATAGTGTGTGCATGAGCTTCTGTGGACTGTGTGAGTGGCTCCAGCCTCTAAGCCCAAGGTCTCACAGTAGGGCAGCATGTCTTTTTAGCCTTGAGTGATGCTCATGCCACTGTGACCTTTACTGAGGCCTGGGACACTTGCTAGGCATTTGAAGGACATGCAGTGCCAGTAGGGGAGGGCTTTGTGAGTCCTGGGTGTACCTATTGTAGCCTGGCATGTTGTGTCCCCTCACACGTGTCACCTCATAGGCTTCCAATGCAGCTGGGACAGCAACCTGCTGTCTTGGTGTGGGAACTGATAGGGACAGTTAGCATGGGCTGCTCTAGGGCTTTTCTGGGGACTTGGTGGCCCTGACCCCGTGCCCTCCGTAGTCTCTCCTGAAGCTTCGAGACTTGAGCACCAGCCAGCTCTGTTCCTACCTTGACGTCCCTGCAGAAGACTTCACCAACCAGATCGCACTGGTGGCCCGGGGCAACTGTACCTTCTATGAGAAAGTGCGGCTGGCCCAGGGCAATGGGGCTCACGGGCTGCTGATAGTCAGCAAGGAGAAGCTGGTAGGGCGCTCGGGTCTCCCTCTGCTACCTCTTGGGTGGTGGGAAAGCATTGGGGAACCCTGGCTCCCACATGGTGAGAGACACTGTAGTGACGGATGGAGGCACACACAGGTCTATGCGGTCATGGCCCCAGACCTGGGGTTGATAAGTTGCCGGGGCTAGAGACTTGTAGAGTGGCCTCTGTGCAGGACCAGTGCTGGGGAACCCCAGGATTGGTGCCTGGCCCAGCCAACCTGAACCCCGGCCTTACTGCTCTTCTGCACACCAGGGTGTGGTGCAGAGCTGGGCACACATGGTGCCTGAAAGAGGAGTGGAGTTATCCAGGCATGGGGCTTGGGTGACTCTAAACTCCTGTCCACTGCAGGTCCCTCCAGGAGGCAACAAGACACAGTATGAGGAGATAAGCATCCCCGTGGCCCTGCTGAGCCACAGGGACCTTCGAGACATCTTCAGGGTAGGCGGCAGGGCAGGGCAGGGTGGCAGGGCGGGGCTTAGGGTCTGGGTTCTGGGTGCAGGTCCTAGCAGTTGACTCAAGGTTGGATCATGAGGGTTCTGGGTAGGTCCTGGGTGAAGCCGGGGCTCATTGATGCCCACCCTCTGAGCCCACTCTCCTCTCGGGGACAGCGCTTTGGCCATGAGGTAATGGTGGCACTGTATGCTCCAAGCGAGCCGGTGATGGACTACAACATGGTCATCATCTTCGTCATGGCCGTGGGCACCGTCGCCATCGGCGGCTACTGGGCTGGCAGCCACGATGTGAAGAAGTGAGTACAGCTGACTCCAGGCACCGTGGGAGGGGCCAAGCCGCGGGAGCCATGGCCCTGGGTGACCCCGATGTTTTCCAAGAAGGTACATGAAGCATAAGCGAGACGATGGTCCTGAGAAACAGGAAGATGAGGCGGTGGACGTGACACCAGTCATGATCTGCGTGTTTGTTGTCATGTGCTGCTTCATGCTTGTGCTTCTCTACTACTTCTATGACCGCCTGGGTATGCCACACACCCGCGGGCCCCACCCACCCACCCGCGGGCCCCGCCTGTCCACTCTCCCACGGGCCATAGCTGCTTCCTTGATTTCTTACCCTTCCTGCCCCTCACTGTGCCTGCGCCCTGCCTGCATGGTCCCGCAGTCTACGTGATCATCGGAATCTTCTGCCTGGCCTCCTCCACCGGTCTCTACAGCTGTCTGGCACCCTGTGTGCGAAAGCTGCCCTTCTGCACGTGCAGGTGAGCCCCAGGCCTGACCAGGCCCCCTCTCCCCTCCTGCAGTCCCCTACCCTCCTGCAGTCCCCTCCCCTCCTGCAGTCCCCTCCCCTCCTGCAGTCCCTCCCCTCCTGCAGTCCCCTCCCCTCCTGCAG
>NC_034598.1:45399239-45411900 GCF_900095145.1 Mus pahari
TCCTGCAGTCCCCTCCCCTCCTGCAGTCCCCTCCCCTCCTGCAGTCCCCTCCCCTCCTGCAGTCCCCTCCCCTCCTGCAGTCCCCTCCCCTCCTGGCGCATTCAGAGAGGCAGGAGGTGCTTACTAAGTGCTGGTCGTGGGGTGGGTAGGCTTTGGGGTTCCAGTCACCTGTGCACTGTACCCCTTCCTATCTAACTGAGCCACAGGGTATGACACGGGGGTCCTGGAGAGTGAGGCCAAGGATGGTAGGCTGGGAAGGGAGTGGCGACATCATAGGCCTCCAAGGCTCTACCTGCCCCTGGATGGCACTGCTTCAGAGCCACCTGCCACATAGTCAGGGCTCCTACTCAGGGCTGAGAGGGGACGGCAGGTACAAGCCAGCATGCGAGCGAGGGTCAGGGTGGTGGTGAGGTGAGGGAAGAGGGACGCTGACGGGTGGTCCCCTCCAGGGTCCCCGACAACAACCTGCCGTACTTCCACAAGCGCCCACAGGCCCGCATGCTGCTGCTGGCACTCTTCTGTGTCACTGTCTCCGTGGTGTGGGGTATCTTCCGAAATGAGGACCAGTAAGTGTTGCCATGTCCCAGGCTCTGCTGACATCCACCCTCTCGGCTTCTCGCTGCTGTCCTTGGGTGCCCCCGCTGCCCAGCGAGGCCTGGAGCTTCCCATCTTTAGGACTACACACCACGGCTGCCGCCTGCCCGTGTCCCATTTCATTTAGGCCTGGCCATGAGCCCACACCCCGATAGGAATCTAGATAAGAGTTCTGTCCATCCTTCGCCCAGCTCCTGGGCAGGGCAAGGGGACATGCTGGCCCAGAGCCACTATTTGTCACTCACATCTTGGCGTGGGCTCAGGCAGCACCTGATGCCCAGGTGCCACTTGCCATCCGCCCCGTGGTGATAGGAAGGTCCCTTTTCTCCTGCAATGAATTCCCACGGGGTTCTTATGCATACACATCCCCCTTGAAGGCAGAGGCCTGGCGCCATGGCCCCGAGAACAGCCTGCCTGTCCCTACCTGGCTCCTGGTCGTCACGGACACCGGCTGGCACAGCCCGAGCACTCCTGGCTTCCGTGCTGCTTGGCGTGCTAACAGACATGCTGGGGGGAGGAGTGGGGCAGAGCCAAGCTCCCTGCTGTCCCCACATGTCCTACGGCTGCCTGCGGTGCAGTCAGACTGGAGAGCCGTGCCCCCACAGAAGCTTGCCTCTGCCCTTCATGCTGGGCTGCAAGGCCCTGGGCAGGCCCAACTCCTAAATTCCACAGTTGTGTGTTCTGGGAATGTTGAGGTGTGACAGGAACCATCACACTGGCTTGTACCCCACATGGAGCCCCCATCCACATCTGCTTAAAGCCAGGCTGTGGTCCATGCTGCTGGCCTGCCTCTGCGGTGCTCCGGCTTCTTGGGTCTGAGGCCCTGTGTGGGCGGGGGGTGGAGCATGTAGCTTGGTGGCAGGTCCCTGGTGGCAGCTTAGTGTAGGATGAGACAGAGATAGAGCTCTGAGTCATTGAGCGACTGTTCTCCTCCCAGGTGGGCATGGGTCCTGCAAGACACCCTGGGCATTGCCTTCTGTCTGTACATGCTGAAGACCATCCGCCTGCCTACCTTCAAGGTGAGGACTACCAGTGGGCAGGGCAGGCACAGCCCTGGGGGAGGTCTGAGGACCTGGGTGCACATGGGTCGGGGGTGTCGGGGTAACTCAGGCGCTGGCTCCTGCAGGCCTGTACACTGCTGCTGCTGGTGCTCTTCATCTACGACATCTTCTTCGTCTTCATCACCCCCTTCCTGACCAAGGTAGGTTCCCTCTGCCCTTCCAGCCTCCTGCCCTCCTCCCCCTCCCTGGCTGACAACCTGTCTTGTGTAGAGCGGCAACAGCATCATGGTGGAGGTGGCCACCGGGCCCTCGAACTCATCCACCCATGAGAAGGTAGGCTGCCCTGCCCCAGGGGCTGTGGGCTGTGGCCCCAGCAGGGTTGGTGGGCGCAGGCATCCAGGCTGAGCCCTGCTCTCCCCACAGCTGCCCATGGTGCTGAAGGTGCCCAGGCTGAACACCTCGCCACTCTCCCTGTGTGACCGGCCCTTCTCCCTCCTGGGCTTTGGAGACATCTTGGTGCCAGGTGTGGGCTGAGCGCGCGGGGCGGGTGAGCAGATGTAGTGGGGCATGATGACGCCCATTCAGGGACTTCAGGAAGGGTCTGGTGGCGAGATGGCCTCCCGGGTGGTGCATGGCTATATAGCCACACCTGCCAGGTCCCCCACGCTGCATAGGTGATGTGTGTGCCCATTGTCACCATCCACATGGCAGGGCCCCTCCAGGTCCTGACACCCCTGTGGGACACTGGTTATTGGCACAGCCAGGGGCCATGCTGAAGTGTGGGCCTGGTCCTGCCATCCTGTCTCAGTGTGGTTGTCCATAGCCGTGCCACCGGTGTGGTGACTCTGCATCCTCCTCACAGGGCTGCTGGTGGCCTACTGTCACAGGTTTGACATCCAGGTGCAGTCCTCCAGAATTTACTTTGTGGCCTGTACCATTGGTAGGTGGTCACACTGCTGTCCCACTCTTCTCTGCCTTTTGTCTGTCACCTTCTGGTCCCCAAGTCCTTAGTTCCACTTGATCTAGGCTGATTTTAAGTGTCATCTAGTGGGGCTGGGCTTGAGTACTTAGGTGCCTGGCCTGAGTGCTTCCTATACAGGCGTCCAGGGCTACCCGCTGTCCTCGCTGACCCGCACAGCCCTGGGGATGAGGTTTCTGGTCCTTCTGCCTCAGCTACCACAGTTCTGGGATCCCGGCTTGTGGCTAGTGCTCTCCCCGATGACTGCCCTTGCTCCCCTCTGTCGTTTGTTCACTGTGGTGGTGCCCTGACCAGGCATTGCTCCCCCCAGGTGCAGCTCGGCTGACACTCTCTCTGTCTCTGCAGCCTATGGCCTGGGTCTCCTGGTGACCTTCGTGGCTCTTGTCCTCATGCAGCGTGGCCAGCCTGCACTACTGTACCTGGTCCCTTGTACACTGCTGACCAGCTGCACCGTGGCTCTGTGGCGCCGGGAGCTGGGCGCCTTCTGGACGGGCAGCGGTTTTGCGGTGAATACCAGTTTGCTATGACTGCAGCGATAGCCCCTAAGGCCACCAGGTCAAGTTGAGTCCAGCCTCCTTGTGCTCCCACTCAGCCCCTGGCCTGGGTCCCTTGCTTCTGGAAGGTCATGCTTTGGGCTTTCTGGCTCCCTGTGGGGAACTCTCTGATGTGACCTAAGGCTGTGAACACTCCTTCCGCGTTGCCACCCCCCCCCAGACCAGCTGAAGAGGATGGAGGAGTGTGGAGGGGGTGAGGGGGTGGCTTCCCAAGATGAGCCTTGCTTCTTGGGTGCGTCTTCCAGGGGGCTCTGTGCTCTGGGACTTCCTTGGTACCACAGAGGCAGCTGCTGGGGTAGGCAGGGATCCGCCCTGGGCCAGCCTGGGCTCACAGACGGCTTGGACTTGAGGGTTACTGCTCCCCACAGGATTTCACTGTAGGGATGAGTGGGATTGCTCGGAGGAGCACCAGGGAGGCATGAGACAGAGAGCAGTTGCTGCCCTGGGTGCTGAGTGGTGGTGGGCCTGGATGGAGCTGCATAGCCCTGCGTGGCTGGCGCCAGGTGGTGGGGGCTGGGTGTTTCTGGCTCTGTGTGGTTGCTGCATGCCTCCTGCTCTAAGTGCCCGTTGGGGTCTGCTCCGACTGGGCCCGCTCTCATAGCCCATCCTCTCTCCAGAAGGATGCACCTCAGACCCCGTGGGCCGCTACCCAGGGACCTGTGCCTCCGAAGGCTGTGGGTTCCTCCCTCTCTGAGCAGCCTCCAAATGAAGAGCCAGCCAAGAGTCCCCCGTCCACTGAGGAGGCCGGAGCCGCAGACCCTGCCAAGGATCCTGACGGCCCTGTGGCCAGTCCCCTCAGCCCCTCAGATGGGGATGCGGCCCAGCCTATCCCTGTGGTGAAGCCAGAGACTTCGGCCTAGGAAGGAGAGAGGCGAGAGCTGGGCCCTCGCCTCCTTCCACGCCACACACATACCGACCACCTGGGACCTGCAGGGGACAGGGACAGCTGCCGCCCACCAGGGTGACAGACCTGCTCCGTGTCCCCCCTAACATGGTGCTCAGCCCTCTGAGGCCTCCAGTCCATCCTCCCTGCAGCTGCACCCGCGCCCAGCTCTGCTTTGCATCGGGCCGTAAGCTTCATCTGCTGCCCTCCATGCAAGGCCGCTGCCCACGGGGCTCTGCCGATGCTCGCCCTGCAGATCCTCCTACGGCCGCACCTCCCTCCACAGGGCTGGGCTCTGGGGCCAGAGCAACCCCAACAAGCAGGTTCCTATGTAGGGAGCAGCCTGGAGGGGCCTGTGTGTGGGCACCCTGTCCACGGGGCCCAAAGCCCTTCAGGAGAGTCCACGCCAAGATGGAATTGAGAATGCGGGCCACTGCTCTAAGCCAGTAAACGGCTCCAGCTCCAGGTCCTGTACTAGGTGGCATGCTGGGAGCTGGCCACCTGTGGATGGGTCCACGTCCCCAGCAAGTCCATCAGCTCAGACGTGCAAGTCTTCCGGGCCACTGCCCTCTGCCCCAGCAGTGGCTTCTGGACTAACATCTGCCCTCTACCTCACCGACCAGGCTCTAGACTCCATGACAGAAGCCTGCAGGAAGCCCAGCACACATGCTGCATGTCACCAAGGCAGAGGCCACGGTCCCCACACGCTGGGATAGAACTCGGGAGCCATGGCCACCCACACTTGCATGGAAAAGGGTGTCTGCTGCAGGGTGACAAGCAGGGACAGCTGGGTGGTCCTCCTAGAGCTCTGGGGATGGGGGCGGGGGGACATCCCCTAGGCACCCGGTCTAACCAGAATGGATAGGCAGAGGAGTGCTATGGCCCGGCCACCTGCTTCTGCCATTGGACTTGAAAAGCCATTTTGTACTGGGTGTCCAAGCAGTCCTTCCACCTCTGGGGTGGTCGGAGGTGCTCTGTGAGGTCCCGCTCGAGGGCCCTGGCTTTAGGTTGTTGGGATTAAACAGCTTTTCATACTCACAGTGGCCTCCTGTCCTGTGAGGGGGTGGGCCTAGACACCCGAGGGCTTAACTGTCAGTTCCCCAGTGCCCTGGGGTCACACTGAGGCCTGAGGTGGGCCATTCCTGGCTGGTCCCTGCTGGCCTCACCGCTCATGCACTCCTTTCCTTTGCAGGAAGGGAATCTCAGCTCTGTGGGGACCAGAGATGTGTGTGGTCCCCAAGCCACTGCTGAGCTGCCATGCAGCCGGGCTGATGGCACACATAGAGGCAGGCACATCTCTGAGTTCTCTGCCGGCATACTCTATAAGGCAGGTTCCAGGCCAGAAGGGGCTATATAAGACCCTGTTTTCGAAAAGGAAAAAGTGGTGGCACTCCTTCAACCCCAGCACACAGGAGGCAGAGGCAGGTGGATCTCTGAATTAAGTCCAGCCTGGTCTCCAGATTGAGTTCCAGGACAACCAGGGCTACCCTGTCTCAAACAAAAAAACAAAAAACAAAACAAAACAAAAAAAAAAAGGGCAAAACAAAGCAAAAGAAGGTCTTAGGCCTAGGGTCTGCAATTAGACGCTCACTGCTCTTCCTGCGCACCCTCAGTGGGTCCCAGCACCAGTGTTAGTGGCTCCTAACGGCCATAACTCCCTATGGTGTGTAGCCATCCTCAACCCTAGGGGGGCTGCATCTGTGCACACACACCCACACACAGGCTCGAACACACAGGGCAAATCTTTTCTCTCCTTTCCTCTTCTCCCCTTCCCTCCCCTCCTCTCCCCTCCCCTCTCCATTTGGCTTTTCTTTCTTTCTTTTTTGTTTGTTGTTGTTTTTTGTTTTTTCAAGACAGGCTGTCCTGGCTGTCCTGGAACTCTCTCTGTAGACCAGGGTGGCTCGAACTCAGAAATCTGCCTGCCTCTGCTTCCCGAGTGCTGGGATTAAAGGCGTGCGCCACCACCGCCCGGCTTTCTTGGCTTTTCAAGACATAGTTTCTCTGTGTAGCCCTAGCCATCCTAGAACTCACTCTGAAGACCAGGCTAGCCTTCCACTCAATGAAATCCACCCGCCTCTGTCTCCCGAGTGCTGGGACTAAAGGCGTGCACCACCACTGCCTGCCTGTCTGGTTTGAGGCAGATTTGTGTAGCCGAGTCTGGCTCCCAGCCCTCTGTTCCCCACAGCCTGGTGCTGGGTTAGCAGCTGTGTGTTACCACACCCACCTGTTCAGTATGGCCATGGAAGCCAGGGCTGTGTGTGTGGAGGAGAACACTTGACCTCTCAAACTCCACTGTGACCCTGCCACCCCTACACCAGCCATGGCCTCCGTGGGTCCAGCTGTGAGCCTCATGTCCCAAACCCCAAACCTGAACTTGGCTGGGGTTTTGTTGTTTGATTTTGTTTTGTTTTAAAGATTTTTATTTATACCTGGGCAGTGGTGGCTCATGCCTTTAATCCCAGCACTCGGGAGGCAGAGGCAGGCGGATTTCTGAGTTTGAGGCCAGACTGGTCTACCAAGTGAGTTCCAGGACAGCCAGGGCTACACAGAGAAACCCTGTCTTGAAAACCAAAAAAAAAGAAAGAAAGAAAGAAAGAAAGAAAAAGAAAGAAAGGTTTGCAAATGACCAACTTCATGATAGCCCTTCCCTGCCCAATCTGTGACTCTGTGTTCCCATTTCACTGTGGACTCACATGTCCATCCGTCCATCCACTCACCCACTCATTTATGAATCCAAGCACCATCCATCCCACTCACCCCCCCAGTGAGCACCTGTGTCTCAGACACTCCTCCAGGGCTGCAGAGGTACCCAGGAAATCCCAGAGCCACCTCTGTCCCAGGCGGCTCAGAGTCTGGTGAAATAGAATGAGACCCAGGTCTGGAGACTTGACCCACACACAGGAGGTTCAGTGGGGACTTGATCCCCACGCAGGAGGAGACTTGACCCCCCACATGGGAAGTCCCGATCTAAATGGAGAGGCTGCTGGTAAGGCAAGCTGCCTGGAGGAGGTGGTCATTAGAGTCATTTAAGGGACCCAGGAGGAGTCTTTAAAGTCTGGGTGGACCCCAGCTAGAGAGGGGTGGGTGTCTGCAGCCTTGAGGGGAGCAGGAGGCAGGGTCTAGTGGGCTCTAAAACGTCCGGGGCATTGGGGTCAAGAGCGAGGATGGAAGTGTCAAGGTGGCACCACGTGTCCCTATGAACTGAGCTGACACCTCCCTGCAGATCATAGCCTTGGATATGAAGGGGGTCTCTGGAGGGTTCCGCCTGGCACAGCTCAGCTACCATGCCATGGGGTCATCGTAAGCCCTGCACTGTGCACACAGCTGGACCTCTGCAGGCAGCAGGTGCTTGGCTGGGGGTCAGGTGAAGAGACCGGAGGGCACCACCCAGGTGAGGCTTCAGGAATGCCCCTGCTCTAGCCCTGTCCATGGCTCCTTATGGCTTGCAGACATTCTCTCCAAATAAACAAGAAGGCAGAAGCACGCTTCCACCAATCGGTGTAGGAAATAGCCCTGGATGGGGGAGACGCTCAGCGGTGAAAGTGCATGTACACCGTCAGTCCAAAGAGCAGAGTTCACATCCCAGGCCCGTTGCCAAAGCTGGGTGGACATGGCTGCCCTCCTGTAATTCCAGCCTGGAAGGGAATCCCAGAGCAAACAGGCCAGAGGTAGACGGGTGGAGACAGCGCTCAGGGTTGAGGGGTTTGCTGCTCTTGCAGAGGACCCGAGTTCAGTTCCCAGCACCCACGTTGGTAAGCTCACAACTGCATGTAGCCCCAACTTTAGGGGAATTAAATACCTCTGGCCCACTGTGGCCATTGACAGACACATAAGTACACAACACACACACACACACACACACACACACATACACAGCTCAATCCTGTTACCTAAAGAGGACCCTGGAGTCCTCTGGTTTTGTTCTGTTTCACCTCCTCCTGCCACGGAATCGCGCTTATGTGAAGCCCAGGCAGCCCACCCAGCTCATCAGGGATCTGCCGTGGTGGGCAGACCCCAACTTGATCCCAGGTTCCCTCTACAGGTGCGGGCACAGCCCACTCCCACCCCAACCCTGGCTCCAGTCAATGCAATGCGGCAGGTCCCTGATCTCAAGACAAGGTGGTTTGGGGGTGTGGCCACTTGAGAGGGTGGTACCTGGCCCAGGTTACTCCCACCTGTGAGAAGCCTCGCCCTTCCCTCCAGGCACAGCTCAGCTCTGGCTCCCAGGTGTCCCCGAATCTCTGTAAAGCTCTGCTCTGCTGGAAGGCTGGAACTTGGTGAGCCGGGGATCCCCTTAGGGTTCAAATTTCTCTTGGGAAGATGGAGTATGCAGTTCGAAAAGCTTCGGGGTGTGAGGGTGCACTGTCGGGGAGGGGTGTGAAGGTGCACCGTCGGGGAATCAGACTGAGTGAAGGGCCAGAAGACTCGGGTATCCTGGGAGCTGCCCCTGGGGCAGAGTGGGAACAGCCAGGGCTGAGTAAACGGATGAGAACAGGTGTCTCAGTTGGGGTGTACAGATATGGCTCAGTAGAGGATCAGGGACCCCGCCCACCCAAACCTCCATCCCCGCCTCAGCTTTCCAATCTCTTCCCCCACAATAGACAATTACTGGAGTCCCAGAGGCTTCCCAGTGGGTTCGGGAAAACCGAGACCTTCCGGTCAATGGGGGACTGGATGTAGCAGCGCACGCCTTTAATCCCAGCACTCTGGAGGCAGAGGCAGGAAGATCTCTGAGTTTCAGGCCAGCCTGGGTGACAAGAGTGAGTTCTTGTCTCAAGAGAGGAGGGCCAGTGTGTGTGTCTGGGAAGGGTCAGGGAGATGGAAGGAGGTTATGGTCACAGGATGTGACATTAAGGGAGTCCTATGTGACCTCAGAAGGGGCTCTCGTGGGTTTTTTAGATGTGTAATGGGACAGTACGTGGACGGTGGCCGTTTGGGGTCAGTGGCTTACACTGGATCTGCTCAGAACTCACTAGTGGCACCCATGGGTGAGTCCTGACAAAGGCTGTGTGCTCTCCTCCATCTGTGCTCATGGCCAGCCTGGCCTTGCCGGACTCTAAGGAAGGGCGGTCGAGAGGACTCGAGCCGGGTGTTTAATAGGTGCTGGTCACCTCCTTGTGCTCTCCACATGCCACATGCCACCCCAGCTGGAGCCTGCCCTCCCGCCCTGTCACGTGGCTCAGACTGGCTGTGTTGTGCACCTGTGGTCAGGGATGGCAGGGCACAGTCTCATGGGTCTCTAGTGGCTGCATGTCACGGCACAGTGGTGAAGTGTGATTGTGTCAAGGCTGGAGAGAGGCAGCCTTCCTGGATTGCCTCGTCCTGGTCTCCCTTAGTGTCCTCACTGAGCTGAGCACAGGATATAGGGCTACATGTCCTAGTGTGGTGACCTGCGGAGTGCTGGGTGCTGGTGGGGAGGAGGGGGAGGGGGTCGTGTGCATTTTCCAATGACGGGAAGTGCTCGGGGCTACGGGGTTTCATCTACGCCTGACCCGCTTGTTCCTCTCAGGAGCCAGAGTAGGGGACAGGGGACTCCGGTGTCCGTCACTGTGATTCTGAGGCCAGGTGGTGCTGCTGTGACTGTTAGTGTAGGGAGGGGGACAGAGAGAGAGAGAGAGAGAGATAGAGAGAGAGAGAGAGAGAGAGAGAGATACAGAGAGACATTAAGACAGGAATAAACAGACATACAGACAGACAAACAGAGACAAATAAGGCATAGAGAGATACAGAGACATATAGGGACAGGGAGACAGAGCAGACATAGGGGTGACAGTCATCGAGTCCCTGGTGCATTTAGGCCCCTTGTGAGCATGTTTCCTGAGCTTGAGCGTCTTCCATTTCTGAGTCTCTAGCTTTGACACATACACCCTCCTCCCCCCACCATGTTTCTCAGCTGCCTGTGTCTCCCACGCCATCATTGGCTTCTCTTTCTTCCAGGCACATTGTAGTCCTGACAGAACTCCAGAGGTCACATCAATGGTTTTCTCCCAAACTTCTCTTCCCTTGTAAGGCTAACAAAAAACGGCAGAGACAAAAAGAGAGATAGAAAAGGAGCAAGCTTACTGAGTTTCTCTTACACTTGCTGAGTGATTTACTTCATGATTGGGGCCAGGATGGGGCGGGTGGGGGTGGGGGAGCAGAGGAGAAAGGATGGGAGGGCTGACAGCCTGGCTTGTCACCCAGCCGCTCAAGGAGCTCAGGGGGAGAGAAACTGGGAGTTCAAGGCCCACCTGGGCTAGTGTGAGAGTTTATCTCAAAGTAAAGATTTAAAACAGGGCAGTAAGTGTGTGCAAAAACCTGCCTAGGATCCCCCCATGAGGGGCCAGGAGCTAGGCCAGACTCCAGAGCTGCCAGGCCCCCAGACTGCAGCGTTAGGACACTGGAATGCTGGGGTGACTGCCCAGTGGCCCTCACTCCTCACTACCTGGTTGGTGTCTTAGTGACTAAGCTACTGCTTTCTATCTCATCTCAGGCTGCTTGCCTGGCTCTTGCTCTACTCTGTGCAGAGCTGACACCGCCAATGGTGAGGGTGGTGTGCAGCTCAAGCTGGCCAGAAACTGAACCTCCTGTGGAATGCCCAAGAGGCCGGAAACCGAAGTCATCGTGCGTGCCTGCGTGCGTGCCGAGCTCACCGGCACCACTCTGCCCACAGCCCTCCAGCTTCGCGCATCTGAGGAAGCCCTGATTCACTCCTGAGTTCCCAGTCACCAATACAGTTAGGTGAAGAAAAGTTTGAGCAGCTGTCCTGGCTCAGAGGTTCAGGCTGGGGTGACTCAGATGACCCTGTCGATGAATAGCGTGCCGCCTTGCTGTCCCTAGCTGGAGTGACAGCTCAGTCTTACATTTATTCTTCTTCTTTAAGAAAAAGGTCTCAGACATGAGCCCAGGCTGGCCTCCTGTGGCCGGCTGAGGACGTGAGCCCAGGCTGACCTCCTGTGGCCAGCTGAGGATGGCCATTCATTTAGCCATGGCCTCTCTGACTCCCAAGTGCTGGGAAGACAGGTGTGTGTCATCCCATGGTTTGTGTGGTGCTGGGAATGGAACCTAGGGCTTCTTGCATGCTAGGCTAGCATGGTACCGCGAGCCACGGGTTTTATACACTAGCATGGTACCGCGAGCCACGGGGTTTATACACTAGCATGGTACCGCGAGCCACGGGNTTTATACACTAGCATGGTACCGCGAGCCACGGGGTTTATACACTAGCATGGTACCGTGAGCCACGGGTTTTATACACTAGCATGGTACCGTGAGCCACGGGGTTTATACAGTCCCCGCTGTTCTCAAACTCATGACACTTGTGACTCAGTCTCCTGGGCCTCTTCTGCTTCCCAGAGGATGCTGGGATATGGTGGAATGTGTCACTGCGCAGACACCAATCCAAGTACCTGTAACTTAGCTCTGGTTAGGACTGGAGAGATGGCTCAGCTGTTAAGAGCACTGACTGCACTTCTGAAGGTCTTGAGTTCAAATCCCAGCAACCACATGGTGGCTCACAACCATCTGTAATGGGGTCCGATGCCCTCTTCACAAAATAAATAAGAATTTTTAAAACAAACAAAGTAAAAAACCAAAAAAACTTAGCTCTGATTAGCTGTGTTCTGGACGTCAGAGAGGAACCTTCTCGAAGCGTTTTGTGGCCATCCTTGGGCTGTCAGAGAGCAGATTCCTCCAGCTCCTGATTTGTGGGTCAGTGTGTCTGGGATGTTCTCACATCTCTCTCAAGCAGCCAACACCTTAGCCCTTCTGTGGCTTTGTTAACCTGTGCCAGGGACACTTTGGCTCGAGGTCACCTCTGAAAGGTAATGGCGTCGTCCTTCTTCATTTCTCTCAATCGGCTATCTTCCTGCCCGCTCTGTGTCTCATTTGCTGTCACCCCGGGTCCCCAGAAAGCAATGAGACTAAAAATCCATTCTAGGAATTGTTTTTGTCGCCTGAGATTATCAGCTTGGAGAATCTTCCAGAACCTTCTCTCTGGCCTGATCTCTGAAGTCTAAATATCCACTTTCCAGAGAAGAACTGTCTCCAGGGACCAGGGACACAAAGTGACATTCTGGCCAAAGGCAGGGGGGTGTTGGTGGCCCTCAGCTCTGTCAAATCCACTTACGTTATGTGTACATGTATGTCCGTAAGCATGTGTGCAAGTCAGGGGACAGCTCTGGGTACTTGGCCATCTCCTGGGGATGGAGCCTTGGTCGTCAGACAACGTTTTTTCTCCTGAGCTGTCTGTCTGACCCCAATATATGCTTATGTTTTAGGGCAAGGCCTCATTCTAAATAAGTCAACCTGCACTTGACTCACAGTAATCCTCCTGCCTTCGTCTCCCAAGTGTTGAGATGACAGATGTGGCCACCATGTCTCTCTACCTTCAACTCTGTGTGTGCATAACATGTGTGTCCAGGCATGTGTGTGGAGGCCGGATGTTGACCTCGAGTGTCTTCTTCAGTTGCTCGATGCCTTATTTTGTTATAAAAAGTTCTATCTTAAGTCGAGTGTCTATTTTGGGGTGGGGAGGGTTGGGCCTGTAGAGGCCACAGCAGATGTTGGGCCTTGGAGTGTGGGAGTCACTGGCAGCCGTAAGCTGCCTAACTTGGATGCACAAAAACTAAAGAAAGTTCTTTGCCAAAACAGCCATCGTGGGGGGGGGGGG
>NC_034598.1:45412005-45413686 GCF_900095145.1 Mus pahari
CGGTTAGAGCACTGGCTGCTCTTCCAGAGATCCTGAGTTCAATTCCCAGCAATACACACTTGGTTCATGACTGTCTGCAGTGGGATCTAATGCCCTCTTCTGGCAGGCAGGTGTAACAGCAGACAGCGCTCGCTTGTGTTAAATAGTGCTTGACTCCTGTCTCCCACACCTTGACTTTGGTTTTTAAGGCTGGGATCCCTCAGCCTGGTGGGAGCACAGCACTGCGCACACCTTTAATCCCAGCACTCTGGAGGCAGAGGCAGGTGGATTCCTGAGTTTGAGGCCAGCCTGGTCTACAGAGTGAGTTCTAAAGACAATCAAGGGCGTCGCAGAGAAACCCTGTCTCAACAACAAAAGCCACTTTACGCCAAGTGTGGTAGATTACACCTGTGCTCACACACGTCCAGACACTGGGGCAGGGGAAGCACTAGCTCCAGACTGCTTTAGGCTACACACCCACTGACTGCAAAATAGATAGATAGATAGATAGATAGATAGATAGATAGATAGATAGATAGATAGATAGATGAACAAAAGATAAAAAACCTCCAACTTGTTCCATTTCCAGTGGGGACAGGGCTGTTCCTTCTCAGCCTCAGGGAGGCACCAAACCCCCAGCTCGCAGGCCTTGGCTCTGGGCCCCTCCTCCCTCCTCCAAGCCGGCAGCGCAGCTCCATTCTCCTGCCTCACTCTGGGAATGTCGTGGTGAGAGGGGGACCCTGAGGGACCAGGGTGGCTCCCTCCTCAGAGTCATCAGCCCAGGGCCATGAGATGACATAATCTTAGACTCTGGGGACTTGGGCACAGTCAGATTCAGAGGGCATGGTTGTCCCTCCCACTCCACCCCACCCACAGATTCCTATAAAATACCATTCAGGGGTAGGCGCAGGCTTCTGGCTTCTCAAGTCCTTCTCGGTTCAGAGAGAGGTGAGATTGGGGGGGGGACCTCCCTCTGTGCCTCCCTCTGTGCCAGTCCTCCCATCTTCTGGGACACCATTTCCATGCCCTCTGAGAAGCCCCAGTCAGCAATGGCCAGAGCAGCCATGTGTCTGTCGGGGCGTCACCTGAGGCCCAGGGTCACCTTGGTGGGTGGCTGCTCTGGCCCTCAGTACTCTGACTCCCATTGATAGCGCTCCTGGCACTGTGCACACAGGGTTTTTCTGGATGGGAACAAGTTAGGTGTGTCCCACAGCAGAGCGACTGTAGGCTGCATGGCTCATGGACCTCAGGTCACCTTCTGTACCACCTCATAGTTCAGCCTCTGGTGCCTGAGAGTCTGGCCCTGGCCCCCCCCTCCCTCTCTCCCTCCCTCTCTTCCTTCCCTCCTTCACTCCCTTCCTTCCTTTCTAAAATTGCTTTGTATTTTGAGGTATGTTCTTAATGTAGCCCAGACTAGCTTCAAACTTAATTTCTAGCTGAGGATGACCTAGAAATCCCAATCCTCCTGCCTCTGCCTCTGAAGTGCTTTTACATTTTTATTTTCTTTGATTCTATATTTACTTATTTGTGTGTATTTGTGGGGAAGTGTATGAGGCTGTGTGGTCAGAGGCCAACTCACAGAAGCTGGATCTCCTATCATTTGGGTCTCGGGGATACCAGGCCCCCTTACCTGCTCTGAGCCTTCCTAGGCTTGGTCTTAATTTTTCAATTTATTATTATTATTTTTTTAAAGATTTATTTA
>NC_034598.1:45413778-45417904 GCF_900095145.1 Mus pahari
GATGGTTGTGAGCCACCATGTGGTTGCTGGGATTTGAACTCTGGACCTTCGGAAGAGCAGTCGGGTGCTCTTACCCACTGAGCCATCTCACCAGCCCCAATTTATTATTTTTTTAAGTTTAAGCTTTATTTATTTTTTACGTGTATGTGTGTTTTGCCTGCATACATGCCTGTGTGCCATGTGTGTGTCTGACGCCCAAGGAGGACATTGGATCCCTTGGAACTGAAGTCACAG
Organism: Mus pahari; assembly: GCF_900095145.1. NCBI lineage: Eukaryota > Metazoa > Chordata > Mammalia > Rodentia > Muridae > Mus > Mus pahari. Next base: position 45,414,013 of record NC_034598.1, read on the forward strand.
TTGGTGCCAGGAGCTGAACCAGGTCAGCTGCAAGAGCAGCCAGTGTTCTGCCGAGCTGCCTCTGCAGTCCGTCCCTAGTAACACCTGTCCTGTCTGTTTGTTTTGTGACTGGGTTTCTCTGTCATCCAGAAGAGCAGGCTGGCCTCGAACTCAGGGATCCGCCTGCCTCTGTGGTGTGGGCCACCGCCGCCCAGCACTGTAACAACCTTTAAATATGGTGTCCATGTACGTGGTTCAGTGGCATTTTGCTCGCTGCTCTGTTCCTTGCAGCAGCTGTAAGCTCAGAACTCAGCGGGTGTTCCGCATAAGGCAGAGACCACCATTTTAGTCTCGTAGCTGCTGGGTGGCTCCTTCAGTGCCTGACCTGCTCACCCCTGGGGAGATGTGTGCAGCCACCACCTCACGGAAAACAGGGCACCAACCTCGCACCACAGCACCGGTCCCATAGACTGAGCCCAGGCGACCTGTGAGTTCACTGGGGTGACTTACTGACTGTGGGTGACTCAGAGGCAGTTTGGGGTCCCCTGCTGCCTGGCTCAGTTCCCTCTCCCTACCATTATGAATCATGAGAGTTTCAGGAAGTCTGTGAGTCTCAGGGAGCCTTCCCCCAGGAGGACGCTGCTGGACAGCTCCTGTGTCACTGACAAGTGCTCAGGTGACCCTATTGCTGAATGGATGCCATGTTTACCCCCAACAAACCCTACGTACAGGCCAAGTGTCAGGGTAGACTTGGTCTCCCAAAGCCAGGCTCCTGGTCCCCTGTTGTGGATCAGAGCTGGCCAGGAAGTAGTCTGTGTTCCATGCCCTGCATCTACCTCCTCCCCATTTTTGGCTACAACGTCTCACTTGGCAGTCCAGGCTTGCCTGAAACTCATAGAAATCCCCCTGCCTCAGCTTCCTGGATGCTGGGATGACAGGTGTGTGCTACCATGCTTGGATATGGTGAAGCAGTTCTTGGTAGCTTGGTCTCCCCAGCTCAGGTCTCCCGAGGTTCACGGAGTTGCATCAGCCCCCTTTCGGGCTCTGTGTCTGCAGGCGGGACAGCTCTGCAGTAATTACTATGGAAAGGGCTAAATGGCATGGCGTGCTTAGCGCTCAGTAAGAGCAAGTCCTCAGGGGAGGAATGAGCACAGTGTGTGTGTGAGCACAGAATGCATGTGCGCTCGTGTGTGCATGCCTGTGTGTGCACACACATGTGCATGTGTGTATGTGTGTTATGCACACACATAGTCACATGTGTGCATGCATGTGTGTATGTGCACGTGTACTTATGTGTGCATGAGTGTGTGTGAGTGTGTTTGCATGTGTGTGGTCGCCTGTGTGTGCATCTGTGTGTGTGTGTGTGTGTGTGTGTGTGTGTGTGTGTGGACTGTCACGGAGGTCTCCCCTGCAGTCTGAGGCCGAGAGCTCACTGGTCAGAGCCGCAGCATGGTTCCTGTCTCTCACCTCAGTGACAATTCGGGGATATGGTTGCTTCTTCCCCAGAAGCTCTGTAGCCCCAGTGATGTCATAGCTGGGCCTCTGCTGTGCATGGCAGTCACAAGGGTCTGAGTGGCCATTTCAGGCAGAGCAAGTCTCCTTAAGGATGGGACACTTTGGCTTGGCCTCAGCCTTGGGATACCAGGATTAGCAAAGGGTGGACTTGGGTCCAGGTGGGTGTCAGGGAATGCGGGGTACATGCCCGTCACCCCTGCACTCTGGAAGTGGAGTCAGTAGATCAGGAGTCCAGGGCTAGCCTGGGCTCCATGAGACCAATGAAATGAAATGGTTCCTTCTTTCTTTCTTTCTTTCTTTCTTTCTTTCTTTCTTTCTTTCTTTCTTTCTTTCCTTCTCTTTTTTGAGGCATGGTCCCCTGATGGAACCCTTGTTAACCTGTTCCTCACATAGATCCTCCTGCCTCTGTCTCTGAGTGCTGGGATTGAAAGTGTGCACTATCACACTGGCAAATGAAATGAAAAGTAATAATCTTTGTGATGATGGGATTGTGAGTTTGGGGCCTTCCTTGGCTACATGGGAAGAACAGGCTCAGGGGAAGCCACCTCTGCAAGGGTGGGAGTGGACGCCATGGGGCCCGAGTGTGTGCAGAGGTCAGAGGAAGCCAGTTCTCTCCCTCCTGATGTGAGTCTGGGGTATCGAACTCAGCTCATTAGGTTTGTCAGCAAGCACCATTATCCCCTGAGCCATACTGCTGACCCATTCAGAACTTTAGCACAGCATTTATGTGCTTACTTGTTTTATTAAGTTTGTTCTTTTGATGACTAGAAGCAGACTTCATTCTGTAGCCCAGGCTAGCCTCAAACACACAGTCATCTTTTGGCCACTGCCAAGTGCTGAAACCACAGGTGTGCACTAACAAGGTTCCCACAGCCTCCCTGGAGTCTGATACAAGTGTGATGTGCAGAACCATTGCAGGGGCAAACTTCAGCTACAGAACTGTGTCTGCTGTGTGCGACATCACATACATGCACCTGGGCGGTCTCGTTGTTTAGGAATATTTAGTTGGTTTTAATTATGTATCTGTATGCACATAAGTGCACTACCCTCAGGGGCCAGAAGGGGGCACCAGTTTCTGGAACCGGACTTAGAGGTGAGCCGCTGGGAATCAAACCTGGGTCCTCTGCAAGAGCAGCCAGTGTTCTTAACCACTGACCCATCTCTCACACTTCAACGCTGATGACATTTTTATTTCTGGCTTCTGGATCAATCCTTCATCCTAGTGGTCTAGACAGGCTGGGGTACAGTGGCTAGGCTGGGCCTGTCCTGACCTGTCCTCTCCCTTCCTGTCGGCCACAGGCCAAGTGTGGCTGAATGTCAGACAAACCCTTTGTCCATTTTTTTTCTTTTCCAGGTGTCTAGCTGGCGCTTACCTTTGCCAAGCCATGGAGCCCACTGCACCAGACTTACAACTTGTGCCAGAGGTGACAAAAGATGTTCCTGCGCCTGCTCCAGACCCTGGCCATCGTCGAACGGCTGTCATCACAGTGGTGGGCATCAGTATGGCCATCCTGACCCTGGGAGTCCTTTCAGGTAAGTGGCAGGAGGAAGGCCTGGGTCCTTGGGGTAGGGACCATGTAGATGGACATCCCAATGTCAAAGAGCTGACCTTCCAGCCAGAGCCAGCAGTGGCAAGGACAAGCTCTGAGGTCCAGGAATATGCTGGCTAGGCAGGAAGCGTCTGAAGTGACGAGAAGGAGCGGGCGGCCGGCCCTGTGGTCCAATGGGGAGGGAACAGACGTGTCAGTTTTGACAGTTTCTTAAGGCAGCAGGAGGGTCCTGCCTTCCAGGTAAGGCAGGACTACAGGGGTGTGGCTTAGGAGGGGCTGGGCTCAGCCACAGCCAGCCTGCTAGCATGGCGATACCGTGATAATGGGTACAAACTGGGGAACTTGTGTGGAAAAAAATAAACTGGCCAGGCAGTTGTGGCATACATCATTTGATCTCTGAGTCTGAGGCCAGCCTGGTCTTCAGAGACAGCCTGGGATAGCCAGGGCTGCGCAGAGAAACCCTGTCTTGATAAAAGATAGGTAAAACATTGATAAAACATTGGTAATTGCCCTACAGTCCCCAGCTATACTAATCATGTAGTAAGCTTTTCTGGACCTTCTGGGTTACTGCAGCCTGACATGGCTGACTGCTGCCCCCTAGTGGCTATGCCTGTCACATGCAGTAGCATTCTCATCTCCCCTCGTGCTAGCCCCTCCGAGGACTTCCTGTCAGTCCGAGCGGCACACAAACTTTTGCGATCGTTTTTTTTTTTTTTTTTTTTTTTTTTTTTTTTTTTTCTGTGTTTCTGTGTATTTTTGAGAAAAAGAAGGGTCTCACATAGCCCGTGCTGGCCTCAAACTCCCATTGCTGAGGATGACTGAACTCTTGATCTCCGACTCATTCTCCG
>NC_034598.1:45418349-45452239 GCF_900095145.1 Mus pahari
TAGCCCTGGCTGTCCTGAAACTCACTCTGTAGACCAGGCTGACCTCAAACTCAGAAATCTGCCTGCCTCTGCCTCCCAAGTGCTGGGATTAAAGGTGTGGGCCACCACTGCCCGGCCATGTTGGTCTTAAATACCCTGATGCCACAGAGTCTGTGTGGCAGCCTCCTGACTGGAGGAAACTGAAGAGTCAGAAGCTCCCTTTAGGAGAAGTGGTGGCACAGGCAGAGCCAGCTGGGGCGGGACGGCTGTAATGTCCAAGTCACCACAGCCTACAGAGCAAAACCCTGCTTCAAAAGAATGAAAGGAAGAGAGGCTGGGAGATGGCTCAGCCCACACACAGGGTCTACCTCGCCAGACACCAGGGTCTCCATCCTCACACCAGAAAAAGCCAGGTGCAGTGGTGGGCGCTTGTAATCTCAGAGTCAAGGACACAGGGGCTCCTCAGGAGCTGGTCATCCTAACGGAACTTGTGCTGAATTCGTGAGCCTCTGTGTTGAATGAGAGACCCTGGCTCTAACACATGATGGAGAGAGAGGGAGAGGGGGCGGGGGGAGGCAGATTTGATGACCTGACGTCCACATGTGCCACAAACTGTCCAAGAAGGCATGCCAGCCTGGAATGTGGCCTCTGGATAAATTGTACAAAAGTTCTGGTGTCTGCCAGCTTGCACTGCCCCACCCTAGGAAGGAGGTTGGGACACTGCAAGACCTCCTGAGGGACTGTGACCTGTGATGTCACTGACTCAGGGGACAGCCCACCTCACTTTATACTGTCTCTGGAAGTCCTCAGGACGGCCTTCAGCAGAGGCTCAATGCTGGTCAGCCTAGGGAGTCGGGTGCTGTGTGTATGGAGGCTCTCGGCCCCAAGCCCACAGAGGGGCTGTCTCACCAGGCTCCCATCCTGTCCGCAGCCTTCCTCTCTGCACAGGGCGCCCACGTGGAGCACACGGCAGAGCTACGCGGGATCCGTTTCACCAGCTCTTTGCAGCAGGAGAACTCCGACTTCTACCGCCTACTCACGCATGCTCTGCAGATGCTGGCGAGTACAGCTGGGGCCTGAGGCAGGGTCAGCTTGGTAGACTCTGGGGAAGGAGGTGTCGGTCTGTGGGGTGAACGGGGAGACACCGTGCTCTGCGTCCACCTACTAAACAGATAGGACATTTTTATCATGGACTCCATTCTGTGTTGGTTTCTTTTCTCTTTTTCTTTTTTTTTCTTTTTTTTTTCTTTCTTTCTTTCTTTTTTTTTTTTTTCTTGAGACAGGGTTTCTCTGTGTAGCCCTGGCTGTCCTGGAACTCACTTTGTAGACCAGGCTAGCCTCAAACTCCGCCTGCCTCTGCCTCCCGAGTGCTGGAATCAAAGGTGTGCGCCACCACGCCCGGCTCTGTGTTGGTTTCTTACTGAGCACAATGTCCCAAGGTTCCTGTATGCTGGGCACATGTCAGAGACCCCACCTGTTCATGGCTGCATGCTGGTTCAGTGTTGGAATGGATCATGTGTTGTGTATCATTCTGTTATCCACCCATCCATCCCCCATCCCCCATCCACCTATCCATCCATCCATCCATCCACCCATCCACCTACCCGCCCACCATTCCCCCACCCCCATCCATCCCCCATCCCCCACCCCCATCCATCCATTTCTATGGACACGCAGCTGCTCCTGCCTCTCAGTAGCTCTGACCAGTGCAGCTGTTAATGTGCCTGAAACTGTTTGAGATGTTGCTTTAAGTCTCTGTGGTTGGGATGGAGAGATGGCTCAGCAGTTAGGAACACTGACTGTTCTTCCAGTGGTCCTGAGTTCAAATCCCAGCAACCACATGGTGATCTGATGCCCTCTTCAGGAAGATGGATGTATATGCAGCAGAACACTCATATGTTAAATAAATATTAAAAATATATGTACATTGTTTTTTTAAAAAAGTCTCTGTGGTTATAATGTGGAAGCAGCATGTATTCTTATATTCTCTTCCACAGCTGAGTAATATTCCATTCTTTTGTTTGTTTGTTTGTTTGTTTCGAGACAGGGTTTCTCTGTATAGCCCTGGCTGTCCTGGAACTCACTCTGTAGACCAGGCTGGCCTCAAACTCAGAAATCCGCCTGCCTCTGCCTCCCAAGTGCTGGGATTAAAGGCGTGTGCTACCACGCCCAGCTTGTAATATTCCATTCTTATATTCTTTTCCACAGCTGAGTAATATTCCATTCTTATATTCTTTTCCACTGCTCAGTACCATTCTCTTACATGGCCCGACTGCACGGTGTTTGTTAATTTATTGACAGAAGAGTGTCTCACATGACCCACTTCACCATGCCCTCCCTGCCTGATCTCTGGCTGTGGTCCCTCTGGTTCACTGTGGTTATAGCATGGATGCTCTCATTTCTGTTGCAGTTTGTGAGTAGCTTCCAGGAAACAGAGTTAGAGTCGAGCTGCGCAGGCTGCACCGTGCTCAGTTACAGGTGAGCGGGGCCTCGGTGAGGGCACAGCAGCCGTGGTAGACATTGTGGAGATGCCAGAAGCTTATAGATAACTCCAGAACCTTCCAGAAGATTCTGGCGATTCCCAGCCATGAGCTTGCCCTCTGCCTTCAAGGCCCTCCCCTCTTGCATGCAGGGATGGCAATTCCACTGTGATTGTGCATTTCCGGCTACACTTTCTGCTCCGAGCCCTCCAGCCCCTGAGCCTGAAGCAGGAAGCAGACATCTTGCAGAAAGGAATCCAGGCAAGGCTGCAGGAACAAGGTCTTTCCCTGGCTGCCTACGGCACCATCGTGTCAGTCGAGCTGACAGGTAGGTGGGTGGCTGCCAAGTCTGGGAGACGAAGGGTTGTTGGAAGCGGTGCGTAGCTCAAATTGCATAGAGCTTCAGATTTTAAAAGCTTGTCACCTCTGATGGCAGGAGGGAGATGCACAGGCTCGCACACCCTCTGATGCGGGCGGGGTACCTGTCTTACTGGCACAGTCATGGACTATCTTGCCCATGGTTCCAGACATCCTGGGTTCACTGTGGTCCCAAGGACAAATCAGAAAATACCAGAACTAAACGAGTCACACATTCTAGGTTGGACCTGTTCTGCAGAGAGTGATATAGTTCAAGGGGCCTGGAGCTAGAGAGGGCTCCTGGTGGTTAGATCCCCGACTGCTCAGGAATCCTGGGCTCTGTTCCCAACACCCACATCGCTGCCCACAATCTCTTTGCTTCACTTCCAGGGGATCCTATGCCCTCTTGGATATGCAACACATGCAAAACACCCCCACACATAAATTAATTAATAATTAAATTAATTAATTAATAATTAATTTAAAAATATCTAGCTGGGTAGTGGTGGCACATGCCTTTAATCCCATCACTCAGGAGACAGAGGCAGGGGGATCTCTGTGAATGCAAGGCCAGCCTGGTCTACAGAGTGAGTCCCAGTACAGCCAGGCTGCCCAGAGAAACTGTCTGAAAAATACTAATTAATTAATCAATTCTGTCTAAGCCATCTGAGTCTGCCCTGCTGGGGCTGTGAGCCACTCCTGTGTGTAATTTCTCACAGATCACCTTTTCAGTCCATCTTCTGTAAAATTCCTCGGTGGCAGGCGTGTCGCTGCTTTGACAGTGGCTGCCAGCCTCAGGTGGCTCTTAAGCTGTGTCCCCTTACCAGCCAAGTTGAAGACAGGGTTCGAGTGTTGGTGGCTCTGCCATGGCCTACAGCAGATGTCCTGCAGAGCCAGCACTCAACACAGTTGACCTTTTAGGGAGAGGGAGAAGAGAGGGAGGGCCTCCTCATGCTTCCCAGGCTGACCTCAGGTTCACAATCCTCCTGCCTCAGCCTCGCTCGCCTCTCACTCGGCTTTGTCTCACTTCTGCTTCAGGAAGGTGTGAAGGTCCAGTGACTGAGAGGGACCTGAAGTCAGGTAGGCCTGGTCTGGGCCCCACTCAGCTTCTCTCTGGCAAGTGTAGGTGCAGCTCCTGTGGGCCTCTGGCCTCCCTGGGACGATAGCACAGGAGCTGTGGGCCAGTACAGCTGGGCTCTGCGGCTGGGTGTGCTACTGGGTAGTTTATCCAAGTCAGGGTCTCACTATGTAGCCCAGGCTGGCCTCAAACTCAGCGCTACCTGCCTCTGCTTCCTGAGTACTAGGGTTAAAGGTGTGCGCTCCCATCCCCAGTCACTGCTTATTTTTATGTTTTCTCTGTCACTCCCCTGTTCCTGTGACAAGATGCCTGATGCAAGGAACTTAAGGGAGGGAGGGCTAACCTTGGCCACCGTTCTGATGTTCATCCCGTCGGGGAAGGCGTGGCAGCGGGAGGCGGGGTCCTCAGTCAGGAAGCAGAGAGAGGTGACCACAGGAGCTCTATGTCCTCTCAGCCGAGCAGAGGCTTGTCTTCATACTGTTTCCAGATCCCTCCAAGTAGACCATTAAGATCCACCACAGAAGGCGACGGGATTCTATTGTAAAAACAAAACCTTTAATCCAGGCATCTGGGAGGCAGGCACAGGTGGATCTCTGTGAAGTCAGGGCCAGCTCAGTCTGTAAAGTGAGTTTCAGACCATCCGAGGCTACACAGAGAGATTCCCCCCCCCCCTCTCTCTCACACACACACACACACACACACTCACTCACACAGTCAGTTACGTCTCATACGCGTCCATGTTGTCTAGCCCCGTCTTTGTCTTCAGAGAGAAGCAAAAAGCTCGCAGAGGTTCTTACACGGTGCACTTACCTAAAGGGCCCCTGCAGGTCGCTGCCTCTGCAAGGAAGAGATCCGGGCCCCCAGCTTGGTTCTCTGTTCCCAGGCCACTGCCCCGGAAATGTCTTCTCCTGTCAGAATGGTCAGTGCGTGAGCAAAGAGAACCCGGAGTGTGACGACAGAGTGGACTGCTCCGACGGGTCTGACGAGGCTCAGTGCGGTCAGTGTCTGTGTGGCCGTGGCTCACAAGCTGGGAGGCAGAAAGGGAGGCGTGTGAGGCTGCCTGGGGGGGAAACGGGGGTGGGGGGACATGCCTCAGAGAAAGCAGGGGTGAGAGCCTAGAGCTCCATGTTGCCAGGAGCAAGGATTCCTCAGATCTAAGCAAGACATGAAGAAAAGCCGGGTAGTGGTGGCGCACACACCTTTAATCCCAGCACTTGGGAGGCAGAGACAGGCAGATTTCTGAGTTCGAGACCAGCCTGGTCTACAGAGTGAGTTCCAGGACAGCCAGGGCCACACAGAGAAACCCTGTCTCGAAAAACCACACACACACACACACACGTATTTTATCACATATTGTGATAATCAATGTTTCTAGTATTCTCAGCCTGCACAGTGAGGCAGCACAGGGGTCCCCCTCCACTTTGTACTGCTTAGGAGGAAGCTGTGTATTTTAGCTCCCAGTCCCTTGTGAGAAGGCAGGACAGGAACTCTAGCGGAGGATGGAGGTAGGCTGGGCTTCCTCCCTCCCAGTCTCATTACAGCCCAGGATCTCCAGTCTAGGGGTTGACACCACCCACGGTGGGCTTGGCCCTCCAACAGGAATCATTACTAATCAAGAAAGTGCCCCCCAGGGCTTGGGGGGGGGGAGTGTCAGCCAAGTGCTCAGGAGCTGAGGCAGGAAAATCACGAGTTTCAGGCCAGCTTGGGCTGGAATAAGAATCTGTTTTAAAAGAATAAACAAATAGGTCACCTGACATTTGTGCTCTGGCACCTAGCCTGAGCCTTTCTCTAACACTGACTGATGTGTGTGATCTTGGATGTCTGATCCCTAAGGCTGGGTGGGGCTTCAAGAAGGTTGTGCAAGCCCCAAATAACAGATGGGGGAATGCCTTGAACCTGGAGCCAAATGTTCAGTGACAATTGCCCCTGGGTCACGGTCCTGGCTGGTGATCCCGTGTCTTGCAGACTGTGGCTGGCAGCCTGCCTGGAAGTCAGTGGGCAGGATCGTGGGCGGCGTGGAGGCAGCTCCAGGGGAGTTCCCCTGGCAGGTCAGCCTTCGTGAGAATCACGAACACTTCTGCGGCGCCACCATCATTGGTGCCAGGTGGCTGGTGTCTGCTGCCCACTGCTTCAACGAGTGAGTCCCACCTGGCTGTGGCTGCCAGTCTTGCTGCTCCGCCCGACCCACCTGTGTCTCCCTCTACCCCCTCCTTCCTTTTTCCAAAGTCCACTCTTTATTCTTCCCCTTCCCCCTTTTTGGTTTATTTAATTACATCTATGAATGTTTTGCCTGCATGTCTGTTGGTGCACCATGTGCATGCCTGACACCTATAGAGAACAGAAGTGGGCTTCGAATCCCCTGGAACTGGAGATGGTTGTAACCCACAATTTATGCGGGTGCTGAGACTCAAACCTGGGTTCTCTGCAAGAGCAGCCAGTGCTCTAACCACTGGACTACCTCTCCAGACCCTCTTCTTCCTCTCTCTCTTTTTAAAGATTTATTTATTTTATGTATGTGTGTACACTGTAGCTGTCTTCAGACACACCAGAGGAGGGCGCCAGATCCCATTACAGATGGTTGTGAGCCACCATGTGGTTGCTGGGAGTTGAACTCGGAACCTCTGGAAGTCAGTGCTCTTAACCATCTCTCCAGCCCCCTCTTTTCTCTTTTAAAATTAATTACTTATATTTAAGACAAAGCCTCATTAGGTCTCCTAGGCTTCCCAGGAACTCATAATCCTCCTGCCTCAGCTTCCTGAGTACTGGGGTTACAGGTATCTGTCCCCACATTTTAGTCTGCATTCATTTTACTTATTACTTATTTAATTTTGAGACAAGTTCTCACTATGTAGTTGTCCTGAAACTTGCTAGGCACATAGTCCAGGACGTTCTTGAACTCACAGATCTGCCTGCCTCTGCCTTCCAAGTTCGTGCACAATCCTGCTCAGCTTGTTTGTTTTGTTTTGTTTTGTTTTGTTTTTTAGAGACAGGGTTTCTCTGTGTAGCCCTGGCTGTCCTGGAGCTCACTTTGTAGAACAGGCTGGCCTCGAACTCAGAAATCCGCCTGCCTTTGCTTCCCAAGTGCTGGGATTAAAGGCGTGCGCCACCACCGCCCAGCTCAGCTTTTATTTAGCATCCAGCCCTGCTCAGCTTTTATTTAGTATCTGTATGTGCCACAATGTGTGTGCGTGTTCATGTGCGTGTGCGTGTGTGCAGGACAACTTGCAGGTCTCTCCTTCCACCCTGTGTGTCCCTGGAATTGAACTCAGACAGGCAGGCAGGCTTGGCCACAAGAGTCTGCTTGCATCCATTACTGTCTTAAGTTACGGACTCCTCTGAGCTCCCCGTTAAGTCGCAACTCCTCGGGCCTCCCCAGATTCCAGGACCCTGTGCAATGGGTCGCCCAAGCGGGCAGTGTGCACCTGAGCGGGTCAGAGGACAGCGCCGTGCGCGCACGCGTACTCCGCATCGCCAAGCATCCGGCCTACAACGCGGACACGGCGGACTTCGACGTAGCAGTGCTGGAGCTGGCGCGCCCGCTGCCCTTCGGACGCTACGTGCAGCCTGCCTGCCTCCCCGCGGCTACGCACGTCTTCCCGCCGGGCAAGAAGTGCCTGATCTCGGGCTGGGGTTACCTGAAGGAGGACTTCCGTAAGCCCGCCCTGCGCATCCCTCCACTCCTGAGACCTTCTAGCCCCAGGGCAATGGTGCCTCCTGCCTCTGAGCTCATAATCTGGGAGTCTGAGGCAGGGGATAAGTCCAGGGACCTTGGGAATATCTGTTCTCCAAAACTAAAAACGGGGCTAGGGATGTGATCATGATGGAGCCCCAGCTGAGAATCCCCAAGAAAGAGGCTGGGGAAGTGGCCAGGGTGGAGTTTTTAGCTAACAAGAAATTAGCTAAGAAGAAATTAAGTAAAGCTAAAGGTGGTGGTATACTACTATCATCCCCAAATTTAAGACCAGAGGATCAGGAGGATCAGAAGTCCAAGGTCATCTTTAGCTATAAAATGAGTTCGAGGCCAGCCCGGGCTAAAAGAGACCGTGTCTCAGAAAACAATAAAAGCCTATAATCATAAGGCAGCAGGTGTCTCGTTTGGAGCTGAGCTGCTGGCTGGAAAGCGAGTTCCCCCTTCTCCTCTGGCAAGTCGGGGTTGGGGCCTGAGCTCGTGGCAAGAGAAGCTGACCCGGTCTAGCATGTGTGGGGAGAACAGATGAGAATGAAGGCTTGAGTCCTGCTAGTGCCTAAGTAGACGTGGATGTTGGGGTGAGGGTCAGATGAACCCAGCGTCTTGAGAACCGGAAGAGGAAATGGTTTTCAGTCCCCTGGCTCAAAGTGGCTGCTGGGGGTCCGGCGCTCTCACCTGCTTTTCTCTGTTGCCCTGTGGGCAGTGGTGAAGCCAGAGGTCCTGCAGAAAGCCACGGTGGAATTGCTGGACCAGAGCCTGTGTTCCAGCCTGTATGGCCACTCGCTCACCGACAGGATGGTGTGTGCCGGCTACCTGGACGGGAAGGTAGACTCTTGCCAGGTGGGCTGCCAGGGTGAAACCGTTACCCCCTGTCCCCTCCCTCCAGAGAACAAGCAAGTGTACGCTAAGTGGAACCAACCAGCACTCGGGAGGTGGAAACAGGAGGGTCAGGAGTTCAAGGTGTGAGGCCCAGTCTCAAAAGGAAAACAAGTATCCGCACTGAGCCTGGCGTAGTTGACTGTATTTTATAAACAAAGAAGTCACTGCATTCCAGACCGAGTTTCTCTGTATCGCTCTGGCTGCCCTAGACTATATCTCTCAGTAAACCGGACTGGCCTTGAACTCACAGAGATCTGCTTGCCTCTGCCTCCCGAGTGCTGGGGTGGGAGGGGTGGCTCAGGGGTTAAGAGTTTTGGGGGATCTGATGCCTTCTGGCCTCTGAGGGCCCCCTGGCGCAAAAGTGGTGCACTGACAATAAACACAGACTAAATATTCACCACATAAATATCTAAATAAATAATTACACAAAGGTATGAGGCTCCTGGCACGAGTGGTAATGACATCACATTCGCTCTCCTTGCTCTCTGCTGTGCTCCTACCCGGGAGCCCTCCTAGCGACCTCCGTCCGCCTCTGTCCACAGCCCAATCCATGAACACACGTGGACAGGGGATTCAGCCCTGGCCCTGGACTGTCTCCACCTCGGAGAGGCCCCGTCCCCAAGCTGAGAATGTGCCTTTGTTTTCCAGGGTGACTCCGGGGGACCCCTGGTCTGCGAGGAGCCTTCAGGAAGGTTCTTTCTGGCTGGTATCGTGAGCTGGGGAATCGGCTGTGCAGAAGCACGGCGCCCAGGGGTCTACACCCGAGTCACCAGGCTGCGGGATTGGATCTTGGAGGTGACCAGCGCTGCTGACACGCCTGTGGTCCCCACCGAGGCTCCAGCGCCCGCCACCCCCAGCACTCCCTGGCTTACCAGCCCTGAGAGCCGGGTGCCTAACACCTCTGCTAAACCCACCGCTGCCCCCAGCCCTGTGCCACTGCACCCCAGCACTGCGGCCAAGCCACAAGGTATTGCAGATTCTGGGCAGGTGTCCCTTCCTGGGCGGGTCAGATCAGGCCCGGCTCCCCTCAGCACTGAATGGCAAGGAGACTAGTGATCGATTACTGAGATCTGTGACGAAGCACTCAGTGAAAAAGAGATTGCTAATAGATTCTCCATCCACATCTGTCTCATTGGCTCCTGAGGGATTCAGCAAGCACTCAATTGACTATTAATGTCTGCCATGCAATACTGGCTGAAGAGGGGCATCTAATTGAAATCTTGACATGCTCAGTGTGGGGGTGGTAATCAGTTGTCAGTGTCTGTCAGGAAAGACCGGGAGGAATTGGTGATTGACTATATGTTTGGGGGAGGGGGATGTTGGGCTCTTTGTAGCCCTAGCATGGTCCTTTAACTCTTTGTGTAGACCAGGCTGGCCTTGAACGCACAGACATCTGCCTGTTTTTGCCTGGGATTAAAGGCGTGTGCCACCAGGCCTGGCTGTGATTAACTGTTGATATCTGCCTTAACTCTGTGGGAGACTGATTACTGATTTCGTCTGGTGGGGGGAGATGGAGGGAGATGGCAAATGCCTGAGGACAACGTGCAGGACTTGGCTTTTTCCTTCCATCACTGGCTTTCAGGGAATTAAACTCAGCTTATCGGGTTTGATGGCTAGTGCCTCTACCCGGATGTCTGTAAGTGGAGGATTGGTGATTGATTGCCAGTGTCTGTCTGCCTTGACTCCTCAGTGAGAAATTGGTGATTGATTATTGGTGTCTGCCATGAAAGAGCGTGATGGGAGATCAGCAGGTTTATTATTGATTGGCCTCTGTCTTGACGTTTGGTCGGAAATTGGTAACTGCTTATTGATATCTGCCATGAAGCAGTCAATAGGGGATTAGCAATTACTGATGTCTGCCATGAGCACACACATTTTTTATTATCTTAAGTTTTTAAATATTTATTTTTTATTTTATGTGCATTAGTGTCTGCCTTCATGTGTGTCTGTTGGATCTTGGAATTACAGATGGTAGTGAGCTGCCATGTGGGTGCTGGGAAATTGAACCCGGGTTCTCTGGAAGAACAGGCAGTGCTCTTAATTGTTGAGCCATATCTCCACCCCCAAATTTTAATTTGTTTGAAACAATTTTTTTTTTTTCACTATGAGGCCTGGATGGAACGCAGCTCATTATGTAGACCAAGTTAGCTTTGAACTCACAGAGATACTCCTGCCCCAGCCTCCCAGGTGCTGGGATTAAAGGCCACCACTGCTGGCTTCGTTGAAAGTATAATTTAGGTGTGTGGGAAATGAGGCAGCACAAGACAGCACAGTTAGAGTGACCACAGGGTCAGCAGGAAGTTCCGTGTGCTTATGGGAGCTGGGTGACCGAGTCTCTGCTGTGACCAGCATAGTCCTGCTGGCACCACCCCTGTCCCTGCACACCTCTCTGTTTTATTAGCCTTGAATCTCTTGGATTTTTGTGTATGTTGTGATACCTGGGGCACCTGAGACAAGGGCCCTGTCACACCCCGCCCAGGTTGTGACATCCCAACTGCTCTGTATGTAGGTTACCCTAGGCCCAGAATGGGTGAACCCAGAGTAGATGACGACCCCCCTCCACCCCCTTTCTCCCCTGGCAGAGTGTGGGGCCAGACCCGCCATGGACAAGCCCACTCGGATTGTGGGCGGGATCAGTGCCGTGTCTGGGGAGGTGCCCTGGCAGGCCAGCCTGAAGGAAGGACCCAGACATTTCTGTGGAGCCACCGTGGTGGGTGACCGCTGGCTGCTGTCTGCCGCCCACTGTTTCAACCAGTAAGGCCTCCCCAGAGCCCCGATAGCAGACCCTCACTGCATGCCGTCGGCACCAACTAGCTAGCGCAGTGCTTTCCTGTCAGTCGGGCTCAAAACTGACAAACCAAACCAGGCAAGACAATAAACGGGAAGCGCTTATTTTTCGCTGAATGCGCATCCATGCGGGTCGCCCAGAACCACAACCATCTGGCTCTGGCTCTGGCTCTGGCTCTGGCTCTGGCTCTGGCTCTGGCTCTGGCTCTGGCTCTGGCTCTGGCTCTGGCTCTGGCTCTNTGGCTCTGGCTCTGGCTCTGGCTCTGGCTCTGGCTCTGGCTCTGGCTCTGGCTCTGGCTCTGGCTCTGGCTCTGGCTCTGGCTCTGGCTCTGGCTCACCAGCAGGGGGATTCTGACCTGCGGTAACCTACAACATTGATCAAGTTGCTAGGGTCTCGGTCAGAGTGTCAGAAGAAAAGTCCCAAGGGTACATGCACTCTGCCGCAGGGCAGGGCCTTTTCCTGGGGTGCGGGGAGGGAGTGCCTGAGGTCCTGTCTCTGCAGCACCAAAGTGGAGCAGGTGCAGGCGCACCTGGGCACCGTGTCCCTGCTGGGTGTCGGCGGGAGCCCCGTGAAGCTGGGGCTGCGAAGGGTGGCCCTGCACCCCCGCTACAACCCAGGAATCCTGGACTTCGATGTGGCCCTGCTGGAGTTGGCCCAGCCATTGGTCTTCAACAAGTACATCCAGCCGGTCTGTCTCCCCCTGGCCATCCACAAGTTCCCCGTGGGCCGGAAGTGTTTGATCTCGGGCTGGGGCAACATGCAGGAGGGAAATGGTGAGCAGGTCCCAGAGAGGGAATGGTTCCTTTATCTCCAGGGCCTGGCCTGGGAGGGATGGGGCTTGGCGTCTCTCAGTTGGATCCTAAACTACTCATTCCTCCGTGCCGACCCGACATCCTCATCCTAAATGCCACTCCATGTCTCCTAGGGTCTACATATGGGCCCTCATTTGTGTGTATAAATAAAGTCTTATCGGCACAAGAGCCATACATTCATTGACCATACGTCCACAGCTGCAAAAAAAAAAAAAATGTCTGTGCAGACCCAGTGGCCTTTAGTTCCACAGACCTGAGCCACCAGCCTCTTGCTATGCCAGAGATCACACGGAGCCCACTGCTGGGTATAAGCCAGGCTTTATTGCCATATGGGCCCTTACACATCCATTCACTAACAGGATATCGTATCGTGGCTTTTCTTTCACACTTTCACACGTCTGAATAGATTATCTAGACTATACAGCTGAAAATGTTTATGTCCTAGCATAGTGGTTCTCAACGTTCCTAATGCTATGACAGCCCTTTAATAAAGTTCATGTTGTGGGGACCCCCAACCACAGAGTTATTTTGTTGCTACTTCATAACTATACTTTTGCTGCCAATAGGACTCGTAATGTAATATCTGATATCCGGGATCCCTGACATGTGACCCCAAAGGGGTCAGGCGGAACCATTCTAGTCCTTTATGGACGACTTTGTCAAAATGGGAATGGTGCCTACACCACTACAGCACTCAGGGACAGAGGCAGGAGCATCCTAGATATAAGGCCAGCCTGGGCTACATAGTGAGACCCTTAAAAAGGCAAGAATTGGGGTGTGCTGAGCACTTGGTTAGTATGTGCAAAGGCCCGGGTTTCACCCCAGCCCCACAGGAGAAACGAAATTCCTGTGAAAGCCAGGTGGGGGGCACACACCTTTCATCAGCACCAGAGAGGCAGAGACAGGAGGATCTCGGTGAGTTCCAGGACAGCCAGAGCTACACAGTGAGGCCGTGTCTTAAACAAAACAAGTCAAAAATTCCTGTGGGCTCTGCTGGCTGGTCCCAGGGTAGAGTCAGTGCCTGCTGGCCCTGTATGACCACCTCTTTCCTGGCAGCCACCAAGCCCGACATCTTGCAGAAGGCGTCCGTGGGTATCATAGAGCAGAAGATGTGTGGGGCCCTGTACAACTTCTCCCTCACTGACCGCATGCTCTGTGCTGGCTTCCTGGAGGGCAGAGTCGACTCCTGTCAGGTGGGTGCCATAGGGATGTCCCCGTTCCTACCTGGGCTCCAGGAGCAGCTCAGCGGTGAGCACTTGCCTAGTGTGTTTGAGGCCCTGGGTTCCATCCCCAGTACTGAAAAAGGGAAAACAAGAATGCTTGATGGCAGGGCAGTGGTGGCACACGCCCTTTAATCCCAGCATTTGGGAGGGAGATGCAGATGAATCTCTGTGAGTTCGAGGCTAGCCCGGTCTACAGAGTGAGTTCCAGGATAGCCAGGGATACACAGAGAAACCCTGTCTCAGAAAAAAACAAAAACAAAAACAAACAAACAAACAAAACCCCATTGATGCTGGGCGTGGTGGCGCATGCCTTTAATCCCAGCACTCGGGAGGCAGAGACAGGCAGATTTCTGATTTCTGAGTTCGAGACCAGCCTGGTCTACAAAGTGAGTTTCAGGCCAGCCAGAGCTATACAGGGAAACCCTGTCTCAAAACACAAAACAAACGCTGGGCGTGGTGGCGCACGCCTTTAATCCCAGCACTTGGGAGGCAGAGGCGGGCAGATTTTTGAGTTCGAGGCCAGCCTGGTCTACAAAATGAGTTCCAGGACAGCCAGGGCTATACAGAGAAACCCTGTCTCGAAAAACCAAACCAAACCAACCAACCAACCAAACCAAACCATTGATGAAGGATCAGAGAAGGAAAGGGATTTGCCTAAGGTCACACAGCCAAGCCTGAATGTGAAGCCTGATGTCTAATGGGAGTGGAGCCTTTCTGTTCCTTGGATGGGTGTCCCACAAAGGCCTGTTGGTATCTTCCTGCAGGGTGATTCTGGTGGCCCCCTGGCATGTGAAGAGACACCTGGTGTCTTTTACCTGGCTGGCATCGTGAGCTGGGGCATTGGCTGTGCCCAGGCTAAGAAGCCTGGCGTATATGCACGAATCACACGCCTCAAGGACTGGATCCTAAAGGCCATGTCCTCAGACTCCAGCTCCACAGCTCGCCCCCACACCTCCAGCACACGGCTCATCCCTAGTGAGCCCCCCAAAACCACAGCTGCTGGCCTCATTATCCCAGAGGCCACCACGGGCAGACCTGCTACCCCCAGGGCCACCATCAGAGTGACCACTAGACCACTCAACACCACACTGTCTGCCAGGAGTACCACCACCAGGGGACAGACAGCAGCCCCGAGTGCACCGGGCACCACCATACACTCTCACCTGCCAGGTATGGTAACTCAGGCTGGGACTCCAGCCGGTCCCTCTCACAACACGATGGTGCTGTAGACACACCATACAGAGCTGGAGTCCAATGTCGGGGTCCTGTGGCAGCCTGCCCAGCCTGCAGAGGGCACTCTGCCCATGGTGTGCTGATTGTGTCTGTGTGCTAACATCTTCTGTCCATTTATTTGTGTGTGCACACGTGTGCATGCAGAGGCCAAAGGAGGGCCTCCATATCCCACTCCACCAAGAATGTGAACGTTGGCCTCTGTCACACTTCACAGTGCTCCTCTGAGGCAAGGCTCCTCATTGTACCTGCAGCCTCTGCAGCAGCTGGCACGTCCCAGCCAACCTCCTGCCTTTGCCACCATCCATGCTGGGGTCAAAGGCTTGCACACAACCATGCCCATTGACCCACCTCTCCAGCTTCTGTTTCTGTTCGTCAAGTCTCTTCCCGGACTAGGACCTACTCAGTAGCTGAGGCTGACCTTGAACTCCTGTTCCTCTTGATGGTTGGGCCTAAAGGCAAACATGTGTCACCTCAGCTACTTGACAGGAGCATCACAAGTTCAAGGCCAGCTGGGGTTGTTAGTGGGTTTCAGGGCTTGTGTGATCAACGTAGTGAGAGCGCCTCTAATCAGCAAACACTAGGGGCTGGAGCTCTGCCTCGACTACTGCCTCCCAGGGTGGAACCTCTACTCAGAATCCCCCA
This sequence comes from Mus pahari, assembly GCF_900095145.1. Lineage (NCBI taxonomy): Eukaryota > Metazoa > Chordata > Mammalia > Rodentia > Muridae > Mus > Mus pahari. Next base: position 45,433,509 of record NC_034598.1, read on the forward strand.
GTGAGGGGTTGGGGGGCGTGGTCCGGCCCAGTTTTGGAGGCTCTGCTGTTCATGTCCAGAAATGTTCAAATAAAAAAAAAAAAAAAAAAAAGCTGGGCGTGGTGGCGCACGCCTTTAATCCCAGCACTTGGGAGGCAGAGGCAGGTGGATTTCTGAGTTCGAGGCCAGCCTGGTCTACAGAGTAAGTTCCAGGACAGCCGGGACTACACAGAGAAACCCTGTCTCGAAAAAACCAAAAATAAATAAATAAATAAATAAAAAAGAGGAGAGGGGAGCAATACCCAGAGGGAGGGCGAGCGAATGGGACGGCTGGAGAGAGTGGTAGTGCCTCACTGAGCCTCTGGGTGTGGTTCCACACACCCGTAAGTCTTGGAGGCTGAGGCAGGAGAATTGCTTGGACTTTAAGGCCTTTCTGGCTGCACGTGTAGAGAGATAGTGTCTCAAAACCCCAACATGTTACAACAGCTGGGGAAAGTAGACTGTCTGCAGAGGGGAGGACATGACCGGTGTATGCTTTGTGTGGTCGGGTCTCACCACCACCCCTCCCCCGCATCTGTGAGTGTGGCATGAACAGAGAGGGACAGTGTCCCCTTGCTGGGGTCCCTCAGGCAAAAGAGCTGGTGACGGGGGTGGGTTGTGTTTGTTTCTACCTCCCACTGTCCCATGGGCACCCCAGCTGTGACTCCCTGCTGTGGGGATGCTTGCCCAGGGTGAGTTCCCAAAGGGTCCTAGGCTAGACCTTTCTCACCCCTTTTCTCTCATTACTGTTGGGGTGCTGCTCCTAACGTCCCAGCCTCAGGGTGGGAAGGAGGAAGACCCTCTGCACCAAGCTCACCATACTTGCTCTTCCACAGACTGTGGCCTGGCACCCCCCGGGGCCCTGACCCGGATAGTGGGCGGCAGCGCAGCCTCGCTGGGGGAGTGGCCCTGGCAAGTGAGCCTGTGGCTGCGGCGCAGGGAGCACCGGTGTGGGGCGGTACTGGTGGCCGAGAGGTGGCTTCTGTCTGCAGCACACTGTTTCGACATGTAAGTCCTGCCCTGGGTGCAGGAGACCACCTGCCCTTCCCCCAATCCACCTCTACGATTTGGCCCCAGTCCCCAAGGCCACCAAACAGAAGGCACGGTCCCTCCTTGGCAGGGTTCTGGACATGGAGGGTCCCTTAAGAGACCCTCAACATGTGCTCATGTGCCTATTGGTCACAAGGTGAAAGGGACAGATTGTCCTATGCTGTGAAGGTCCCAAGAGGGAGACTGCACTCTTGAGGGTTGAGCGCCCAGAGCCTTAGTAGAAATGATTGGGGCTGCTGGTGTTCCCTCAGGGGTGTGTGTGTGTGTGTGTGTTTGTTTGTGTGTGCTGTCCCCATTTCCATTAGTTGACTTAGTAGGAGTCCAGAGCCTTGACATCCAATTCTCCAGAGGGTGTGTGAGGCAGTTGGTGGTGTCCCCTCAGAGGAAGGCTGGGTGAGCCCGAGTTGGGCAGAGGACAGAGCAGCCCATTTCCACTGGGACGGTGTCTCGGGCAGGCGTGGGGCCGTGGCATTGCCCATACATACGCGCGTCCTGCAGCTATGGGGACCCCATGCAGTGGGCGGCCTTCCTGGGCACCCCATTCCTGAGCAGCGCGGAGGGCCAGTTGGAGCGCGTGGCACGCATCTATCGCCACCCGTTCTACAACATCTACACGCTGGACTATGACGTGGCGCTGCTGGAGCTGGCGGGGCCCGTGCGCCGCAGCCGCTTGGTGCGACCCATCTGCCTACCAGGTCCCGCGCGGCCCCCTGACGGTGCGCGATGCGTCATCACCGGCTGGGGCTCGCTGCGCGAAGGAGGTAGGCACGCGTGCGTTGGGTGCAGCGCAGGGGGCATTGGAGACACTCCCCACCCACACCTACTCCCCGGATCCCACAGGCTCCATGGCGCGGCAGCTGCAGAAGGCCGCAGTGAGGGTCCTCAGTGAACAGACATGTCGCCGCTTCTACCCGGTGCAGATCAGCAGCCGAATGTTGTGCGCAGGCTTCCCGCAGGGTGGTGTGGACAGCTGCTCGGTGAGTGGAGACAGGGCTTCTCTTAGTCTATGTATGTAGCCAGGGAAGCCCGAAGTCCTGCACCACTACCGTCCTTTGAGACAGGGAGTCCCAGGAACCCTCCTGTCTCATCCGCTGTGCACTGGCAGCACACACATTCGCACTTTTCATTTCATGTGGGTTTTAGGATTTTTTTTTTCTTTTTTTTTTTTTAATGGTTTTTTCGAGACAGGGTTTCTCTGTGTAGCCTTGGCTGTCCTGGAACTCACTCTGTAGACCAGGCTGGCCCTGAACTCAGAAATCGGCCTGCCTCTGCCTCCCGAGTGCTGGGATTAAAAGCGTGCGCCACCATGCCCGGCTCGGGTTTTAGGATTTAACTTGGGTCGTCACGCTTGTGCGACAAGCCATCTTCCTTCTGAGCCTGCCCAAGTCTCCCCCAGCCCATCTGGAGACATCACATTTCACAACTGTACGTTCAGAGAAAACATATGTTTTCCCAACCCCACATCTTACTGGAGGGTCCAGGCAGGGCGATTACCGAGTTTGAGACCAGCTTGTCCCAACAACACATACACAGATGCGTTTCAGGACAGGGAGATCACTGTGTTTTATGGGAAGGCTGAGCGCAGTTCCCCAGGAGTCATACAGAAAGGCTGTGCGTGTAACTCCATTCTGTGCGTGTAGCAACGGGGAACAGCTGGGATCTGGCCCCCACCTACTTCCAGGTTCACAGAAAGGCCCCGTGTCAGTGGAATGGAGTGGAAAACAAGAGATAACCATTCAGCACTCTGCTCTGGCCTACACATGCACAGCACGCACACACATTGGTCCTTGGGACAAGGGCCCTGCAGAGGCATAGCCAGTGCGAATCATGAAGCACATTAGCACTGAACCCATTCCCCACGAGGAAAAAGTGAGGTTCTTGGCAGCCTCCCTCCCGCTCAGGGGCCTTGTTAGTGCCCAACAGAGAGGTGCAATTGCAGGAGCCGCGCCTGCTGGTCTGAGAATGCTCTCTCCTTCAGGGTGATGCAGGGGGACCCCTGGCCTGCAGGGAGCCATCTGGCCAATGGGTGCTAACTGGGGTCACCAGCTGGGGCTACGGCTGTGGCAGGCCCCACTTCCCAGGCGTCTACACTCGAGTGGCGGCTGTGCTGGGATGGATAGGCCAGAACATCCAGGGATGATTAACCCCGTGGCCAGCAACCCAGGCTTGGACTAAGAAACACAGCTGCCGGTCACCCACCCACGCTGGGGAGTTGGTGGCAGGCAGACATGGGAGTCCGACAGGAACTAGCTGTGACTGTGTACATTGTTCCAATAAACAGAGTCCTTTCTCCTAATGCCTCAGAACCTCTGTGGAAGCCACGAGTCTCCGGGAGCAGGGCATGTCTCCAACTCGGCTCCTTTGGTGCTTCTGTTTTGATGGGACAGAGTCTCATGTACCGATCCGCCTGCCTCCACACTTAACCCACCCCCAAGTGCTGGGCCGACAGGTGTGCAGCACACTTGGTTTATTCACAGCTGAGGATGACACCCTGGGCCTCATGCATGATAGGTGAGGGCTACACGGAGCTATGCTTCTTAGCCTCGCTCGGCTGGTCCCCCCGGGATGACCAAACACCCGAGACCATGCTCCGAATTTCCTGAGAGCCAGCACCCCACTGACCCCAAGGGGATGGGAGGTCCGGGGCCTACTCTGGGGAAGGGAGCTGAAGCAGTGAGGCAACACGCCAGCTTTTTCTGCCCCAGCAGCGATTTATTGGCCTGCTCTCCTGAGGTCACAGGTCAGTGGGGCCAGCCCCGTGCTCTGTCGGGTCCTCACTCTCTTCTGAGACTGAGCTGGACGCAGCAGCCCAGGGAAGAGGCCTCGGTCCCCGAGCCCTCCATGCTGCCAGACTTCGGGGTGGCTGAGAGGAGCTGCCCTAATTGGCAGGGAAAACAGTTCGGACCGTAAGGACAGTGTCCCGAGGCACAGGTCCCGGTCACATGTTGGCTCGTTCCCGCTGCAGTCGAGAGTTGTAGGCGCGGGACACGGTGTTCCAGGCGTCCATGTAGCGGTCCATGCACATGGCGATGCATTTCTGCAAAGCGCGGAGGGGGATCCCTGACTGAGGGTCACCCGACCCGAGGATCGATCACCCACGACGGCTGCACCGACCCAGGCACAGAAGCCGGGTCCTCGCCCCGCGCACGCGCACAACTCCTCAGTAGCTGCGGCTAGAGGCCGCGCACGCGCACATCTCCCAACCTCCTAGCCGCCCCTGACCCCGCGCCCCTCACCACCCCCGGGTTCCCGGGGTGTCTCACCTGCTCCGAGTTATCCAAGGAGCCCCCGGGCTTCCCGATGCACTTCCGGAAGCACTTGTCCGTCATTCTCTGTGGACACACGCGAGGCCTCAGCGGGGACTCACCCGGGGAACCCCGCCACCAACCCCGGCGCGCCCCGCACCTGCAGCAGCTCCTGCGCGTTGGCCACGGCGATCTGCACTTTCACCTGCTCCATAATGGCCCCCGGGTCCAGCTTCCCGCCACCCGTGCCGCCGAAGTCCGAGCCGAAGCCGCTGTCCATGGCTGCTCAGTCAACCGGGCCGCGGTCGCGCGCGCCGACCGTACGCGCCGGAAGCCAAGCCAGGGCACCACGGGAAACGGAGGCTGAGTCGATTCCCACAAGGCGGCGCGCGCCGTCAGCAGTCTGACATAGCTGCGGCCTGAGTCACCATGGAAACAGGTCAAACTACACCTCCCACAAACCCGTGCGCGCCGTGCACTCTGACCGCCGGAGGATCTATGGGAAACCTCAGCCTCCTGCTCCCACAAGGCTGTGCGCGCCGTCCCTAAGCATTGTCCTTCGGCTTATAGAAAGGAAACCCGAACCACAGTTCCCGAAGGCTGTGCAACTTCCCGCGGGAGCCCACTGACTTTTGACGCCCTAGCAAGGGCTGGGCCAGGGTCATTTCGTCGCGGATCGACCCGCAGCGCATGCGTACAATATAAAATTCTCGCCGTTTCTACCGTAACCTGAAGATCAACTCCGAGGCTGCAGTTAAAGTCAATGTTTATTTGAGTATACAAAAGTCTCCAGTTGTAAAATGTATATTACAAATCATAGGCGTAAAAGAAAAGGTGGAACACACGTTTGGCATGCATGTTAAAAAAATCTGTAGAGCTGAGCGATGTGCGCAGTGCCGGCGGCGCCCCAGCAGCAGGGCCACTACGGTAACCACCTCGCCTAGTTACCTCGCCTAGCCGGGGCCAGAAACAGGCCTCTGAGGACCTGCAGTTTACTCTAGACCTGCTCCTCAACTACGAGGAAGCTAGTAGCTCCAGTGCAGGGAACACCTGCCCTATGGGCAAGGCAGCAGGGCTGCGCAGTGACTGCAGCCAGCCACGACTATCCAGGATCCAACACCGGTCACAAAGAAAACGGAGGTATCTAGAAGCAGGAGGTGGCTGGTGGGTTCTGGAGGTCGGCGGCAGTGGTGGCATCCTGTGGCCAAGAGCCTGGGGGGGAAGACTAGGCCTGAACTCTTCCTACCATCAGCTGTGCCGGGAGGGAGACGGGACCCCCCCAGCTCAGTAAAGGAAGCTGCCAGTTGGGGCAGCTCCAGGCCTGAACCCCCCCCAGAGCGTCGTCCCAGTGAGCTGCGTTACTGACCGATGTAAAAAAATAAATATTCTTTAAAAAAATACCATGTGTCAGTGGTGGGGAGGTGACAGGTGAAACTGGCTGGCTCCTGACGCTGAGTTGCAGGGAAGCAAGTTTCCAGGTCTTGCCATCAGGGTGGGGCACAGAGGGGCCACACAGTGTACAAACATGTGAGGCCAGGAATATAGCTAGTGTGGCCACACTCGTGTGAGCAGTCACTGGCTGGGAACCTGCAGCCTTTGCTCCTGAAGGCACAACGCCCACGATTTGCCTGTCCCCTTCAGTCTTAGGATGGGAGGGGTCGTCCCATGTGTGAACTCGCTCCTTGTTGGTCCTCCGCTTTAGAAGGGACTAGAACATTTTAGAATCTGGGCCCAGAGAAGCCTGTGAATGCCCTGGAGCTGGGGACTGTTATAAACCCTTCAGACTCAGAGCACAAAGCTGGAAAGTCCCTGGGTTCAGGTGCCATCAACTCCAGGAGAGGGGGGTCTGCCCTGGGTCCTAAGAGTCACCACATCCTGACAGGCTAGTGAGCCCACAGCCCTCTTGGATTCTGAATTTGATTTGATTTGAAAGGCTTCGAAGAAAACGACTGAATCACCAGTTTCATACAAGGTCCACCCTGAGCTAGCAGTCATTCTCCTGCCCCAGATCCAGGCCCAAGTCCCTCAGCCTGCAGGTTCGCAGCCCAGGCTTGACGGCGTGGGGCCAGGTCAGGCCTGTGGGCAGAGGGCACCTCCATCTCAGAAACCCAGCAGAGCCCACCCACATTCTCATGGTTGCTTAACAGTCATTGAGAAATAGACCAAGGACTAGTGAGAGCAGACCATAAAAAAATAATTTCAGGGGCTCTGGGGACCATGGGGCAGGTTTCACATCAGTCGGCAGCCTCTTGAGGTAGTCCTTGGGTCCCCCTGCAAGGAATGAGGGAGGATGGAGTTAGGCAGCCTGATCCCAAGTAAGCAGAAGGCCCCATTCCAGAGCCTTCCATTTGTCCTCAGCCCAGACTTGGGGGCTGGAGTCCCTGTCTCCACACCCCAAGCTCTAAGCAGAGGGAATCCTGGCTGAGGGGTCAGGAGTGTGGCCTCTGAGGTCTGTGGTGTCACAGAGCGCACACAGTGTGTGGGTAAGTCCTCATCTGAGGCAAGACTGTGGAACCTGTGCCCGAAGCCCCACTGGGTGCAAAGCCCCACTAGGTGCAAAGCCCCAGTAGGTGTGACGCCAGTCACACGCTTTCTCTACCTGCTGGTGGAAGAGGTCCTCTTCACCGAATTCTGCCTCTTCCTCTTCCTCCTCTTCCCCGTTCTCGCTCCCCTGGAGAGATGACTGCTTTGCAGCCTTCACGGCCACCTCCTACACAACAAAAGCCACCAGTTTAGTGCTAGTGGCTGCGTCGCACCAGAGGCCACCCCCAGGTTTCACCTCAGTCACGAGTGCTGTGAGGGGAGGCGAGTGCTGGGTCCCAGTCACGCAGGCTGTGCACCTACCTCACCGTCTGCATTGACCAGGACAGTGCGGAAGCTCTCCCCAGGTCCCCAGCTGCTCTGGCTCTTCCACACAAGGGTTGATGGGGGACTGTGGGTAGCCCCTGCACCGGCTGCCCACACCTGAGGAACAAGATGGGCTTGGGCCAGGCCATGGCTGCCCACCATGAGGCCCTTAAGTGGGCTCCTCCCATCAGGACGGCCCCAGGATGTGGAAGAGACAGGTTCACAATGGTCCCAAGCACACAGCTGGAGAACTACACTGGGATCCAAGCACCCCAGGGACTAGACACCCACGCTCAGAACTGTGAACTGCCAGGCCTCAGACACAGGGAATCACTTGGACAGTGCGGTACCCTGAAGGATGTGATTGCTGTAAATGCAGCCCAGTGACCACAGGGCTGGTCTCAGAATATGCTAAACCCATACTGTACCTCCCACCCTGGAACCTCCCAGCCTAACACCCGCTGGCACCTACCGTGACCGTCTGGCCGGCCCGCAGGACATACTTGGGTGTGAACTTGTAGGCGATGTCCTCACCCTCCAGAACCTGTCTCTTGATCCTCCAGTTCCCCAAAGACTGGTCCTGCAACCCAGACCCACTTTTAACCTCTGGCCACCAGGAGATCAGTGCCCCCCCACCCCCCCAGTCACCCAACCCGAGCTCACCTTGTCTGAAGAGTTCTGAAGGCGCACGAACCTGCCCTCCAGGTCTACCTCTTCGATGTTCACAACACCCGTGGCCACAGCCTGCTTAGCCAGGCGGGAGCCGCTGCTCACTCTGGAGGCACTGCTGGGTGAGCCTGGGGTGTCCTCAGTCTCCAGCCGCCGGCGCTTGCCCCGGCCCTGGGCCACAGACATGCCAACCCCGCTGCTGCTGCTACTGCTGCTCGAGGTGGCCCGAGAGATGGTGATCCGTGATGAAGGGCTGGGGGACAGCTTCAGCCTGCGGGAAGGGAGGCGTGGTCAGGCTGCAGGAATGCTGCCCACTTGCAGCCTCTGGACCTGTTTTGAAGTTCTGCCCAGCCCTCTTCCCTGGCTCTGCTCACTCGCCTGGCTCCACCCACCTGAACCCCTCTCACCTCTCCTCCTCGCCCTCCAGCAGCTTGCGGTAGGCGCTTATCTCCATGTCCAGGGCCAGTTTGATGTCCAGCAGCTCCTGGTACTCTGCCAGCTGCTGCTGCATGGCGTCGCGCACCTCTGTCATCTCCTGCTCCTTGGCGTCCAGCATCTTGCGGAACTTGTCACGCTCCCCAGCCAAGGCCTCCTCCAGCTCATGGATGTGGCTCTCTGCAGCACTGGCCTGGGGAGGGTACGGCCAGGTCACAGTGTGGCCTCTGTACTCTGAGATGTGAGGGACCATGGGAGGACTGGAGTGTCAGAGGTCCTGAGGGGCAGGGCTGGGTCCCTGTCACCTGCTTTTGGAGGCCTAAGAGCTGGTAGCTGAGGGACTCCACGCGCATGCGGGCCTCCTTAAGCTCCTCGCGGGCTGCACGGGCTGCCTTGTCGTTCTGGTCCGAGAGCAGCTTGGCGTTGTCCAGCTAGGGGAGTCGGGGAATGTGAGCACGGGTAGCACATAACCGGCCCCGTCCCTCTGCTCACAGCTGTACCTTAGCCTCGTAAGCCTGCTCCAGCTCTAGCCGGTACAGGCGCACTTGCTCATCATGCTGACTGCGCAGGTCCTCCAGGGCCTGAGCCATCTTGAAGTCATATTCCTGTTGCCGGCTGCTGTCCACCTCCACCAAGCGCCGCTCGTGCCTCCGGCGGGTCTCCCGTACCTCCTACGAGGGGACAAGACTGGTGACCCAGCTGTGCCAGGTGGTATCTCTAGGTGCCTGGCCATGTGCACACTTGGAGTGTTATTTAGCCATGGGAAGGAGCAAGGCTCTGACACAATGCACAGCTGGATGTGGAGGGACATGTACTGTACGCTGAGAGGAGAACCGGACACCAAAAGCAACAGCACGGGGGAAGCAGAGCAGGAGATGGCTCTGCAGCCTGGGCTCATCCTCAGACCCTGTCTTAACACTTCTCAAGAGCCAGGTGGTGGAGCTTTGGTTTAATTCCAGCACTTGGTAGGCAGAGGCGAATGAATCTCCCTGAGTTCAAGACCAGCCTGATCTACAGAATAAGTTATAAGACAGACAGCTACACAGAGAAACACCCCCCACCCCCCAAAAAAGCATTTCTTCCCCAGGGGTGGCAATGCAGAGGCAGGAGGATCTCTAAGTGTTCTAGGCCAACTAGGTCTTCATAGGGAACTTCAGAGTAACAAGAGCTGCATAGTGAGAAGCAGTGGTCTCAAGACAGTAAGACTTCTAAGGCAGACCCCGACAGAGCCTTCTCCAGCACCCCATCTTCCTCCTCTTCCCCAGCCTGGAGTTCCAGGGCAGCAGCTTCCACAGGAGGACAGAGAGTGGGAGGTGGGGACGATCTTAGTTTTCTTACGAAATAGACTCTAGCCCAGAGATCTAGGGTGCAGTGGCTGCCCCAGGTTCAAGACAGCCTTCTGTCTGGTGCTCCACTTGGCTGCACCCCCTCACCTGCTCTCTTGTGGGGACCCTGAGGTGGTTGTTCCAAGTCCTGGGATCCCCCACAGCCCCCTCTGCCTTCACAGGATCCTCCATGGGGGTCTTCCCAAGCCCCCTTGGCCGTCGTCGTCGTTTCACATGCTCCCTCCAAGGTTTCCCTCTGAGCTCCGGCAGAGCTCCCTCCACGGTCCCTATCAAAGGGCGGGCTGCCTCCAGGAAGTCCCTCCCGCATCCCTCTCCAGTGCCTCTCATGGGTTCCGACTCCCCCATGGGTTTGTACTCTCGAACTGCAGTCTTCCCAGAATGCAGTTCTCCCACAGGTCCAGGGTTCCTTATAGGTCCCTCTGTGGGTTGCTGGTGGCTTCCCACACAGGGCTGTACACCGAAGCTCTACTGGCCCGTGGGCTATCCCAGAGCCGATTGTGGCCCCACAGCTTCACAGACCTCCTCCTGGTGAAGCCCTGCCGCTGCACTGACCATAGGTGGTGCGGCCTGGCCCAGCAGAACCCAGGGATGCGGCCTGTCATTATGATGACATAACGGGCTCTTCGAGGGGCCTGGGGCCTGTGTGGAAAACCTGCATCTAGGGATAGTCCCCCAGCCTTGCTCAGCACCCCAAGGTCCCAGAGGCCTAGATGTTACAAGGGAGACCCTAAGGTTGGCTGAATATAGTCCCCCAAACGCCACACTCTGACCCTCAGTAGACAGGCTAAGTAAAGGACGTCTATTTTCTGTGTGTGTATTGGTGGGGGATGTACCATGGCTGTGGACATCAGAGGACAATTTGTGGGAGTCAGCTTTCTCCTCCCATGGGATTTCCGGGGGTGCAGCTCAGGTTGAGTGTCGGCAGCACAAGTGTGCCTTTACACACTGAACTGGCTTGTGACTCAATTTAAGGGTGGTGGTGGTGTTAGTTTTTTTTCAACAGGGTTTCTCTGTAGCCATGGCTGTGCTGGAACTCATTCTGTAGACCAGTAGAGCTATAGACATCTGCCTCTGCTTACCCCCATGCTGGCATTTTTGATATGACTCAGTTGGCCCAGAAATTCAGTGACCTGGGCTGGGCTGGCAAGATGGCTCATCAGGTGAAGATGTCTGCCACCAAGTCCGCAGGCCTGAATTTAGAGTCTACCCGGGTCGCTCCTCCCGCTCCCCGAGAAGGAATGGATAATGCAAAACCAAACCCGAGAGAGGGAGGGGCTCAGTAAGAAGCTGTGGGGGCAGAAACGCAAGCCTCAGGCTGCTGAGCTGCCTGGGTGGCTTTGTCCCTGTGGAAGGGGCTGGTCTCCTAAAACTGGAGTCTGTCTGTCCCCTCACCTCAAACACACTCGGACCCCGCCCCCCTCACCTCCTCAAACACACTCTTGCTGAAAGCCAGCTCCTCCTGTAGGCTCTGGCAACGGTTCTCCAGGTCCACGCGCATCAGCGTCTCCTTCTCCAACTGCTTCTTGGCCACTGCGTGACCATCCTCTGCCTGGGAGACACGGGGCAGTGAGCTGAGGGGACAGCCTACTGGCCCGGCTGCCATCTCAGCTTCTCCATGTCACTAGGGAGCTGGGACCCCAGCAGCTGCCAGACTCACCTTGGCCAGCTGTGCTCGAAGCTCTGCCACCTCTGTCTCTAGGCTGTGCTTGTCACCGAGGGCTGCGGCCAGCTCAGCCTCACTCTGATGGAACAAGGATTCCAGATCCTTCACTCGGCCCTGGGCCACCGTGAGCTCACCTTCCCGCTTCTTGGCACTGAAAGCAAGGAGGGCAGGGGTCAGAAGGCCCAGGGAGGCCAAGCCCAAGGTTGCCACGGGCCCTGGTAGTCGCTGCAGGCTGCCTGTCTGCCGTCCCAGCTCCTGGGAGGCTGAGGCAGGAGGACTGCTCCAAGTTTGAGACCAGCCTGGTCTACAGAGATCCTATCTCAAAAACAACAAGAGCATTCTCAAACCAAACCCAACCAAAGCGCTCGGCACTGTGGACCGCAGGACACTAGCTGCATCTGTCAGGGCTGACGGTGCCCGTAGCCTTCCCAGCTGTGTACAGAAGTCAGTTCTGGGTAAGGCTGCCCAGCAGTGCAGGACTAGGTGCAACTCATTAAAGTCACAAAGGAAAGCCCAGCTCTCCTGTCACATGTCACACGGCAAGATGAGAGGTGGGCGTTAAAGCACGCAGGTGTCAGAGTAGATCCTGGTGACTCTTACAACCTTTTTGATTCTGCCCTTTTGTGGTACGGGATGTCCAGTGTCCCCAGAGTCAGCTGGTGACAGGTGGGTGTATAGAGATGGGTGGTGCCCATGGCAAAGAAGCCACAGCTCCTGCAGACCCCAGATCGCTCTCTACTGTGTCTGCCGGCGTCTGGGTGTGGGGTGCAGACAGACCCTGCTCCAGTCAAGGAACCACCAGTGCTCACAGAGCTCGTCAACCCGAGGTTGGAGGGGACTACTTGGGGGCTGGAGTCCTGCACTCAGCACCGGCTGGGACGTGGGACAGGCTGAGAGGGATCATGTGCTGAGGAGAAGTGTGGAGGCAGGACCACAGGCTATCACAGGTGCAGCGGCCTTGGATGCAGCGTGACATAACGGAGTCAGCATAGGAGGTATGAGTGGGGGCTGGGCAACCTCAAAGGCCCAGGCTCCGCCGAATGCATGGGCCTATCCTGAGAAGGGCAAGGTGCTAGGGCAGGGTCTTGTGGCCCGCTCAACCGTTCCACCCAAGGCTGTCATGAGTTCACATTCCAGAAGGGGAGTCGGATGGATTGGGATTAGGGAAAAGCCAGTCTTATTTGTCAAGGCCATCCTCAGCTACATAGAGAGCTGGAAGCTAGTCTGGGCTTATACAGAAAGCTAGAGGCCAAAAACTCAAGGCGCCATCTGTAGAATGTAAAACTATCCTGGCTGGGGAGGGGAGGGGACGGTGCTGTGGACAGACCCGGCTAGGAGTCTTCTGCCTAGCTGGTACCAGCCCCACACCAGATGTGCTGAGGTGGCCGGGTCAGAAGCACTGGCTGCCTGAGTACCTTTGATGTAGCTGCTGCCTACGACCCGCAGGCTCCAACACATCAGCTTATTATTAAGTCAGTGGCAGGGTCTGAGTGAGGGAAGACAGCCTGGAGGCCACGTCAAGCACTGCCACCAAAGACCAGGCGCACTGTCCCTCAGAGGACTGGCTCTAGCTTGTGGTCACTGTAGGAGTAAGGAATCCTGACATGAGCAGAACCTGGGCAGATCTGAGACGGGGAGGCCCCAGGATGGTCTCACCAGCAGTGGGTTCCACAGAGCAGAGCCAGGCCCAGGGTGGGATGAGGAGAGTGTGTGAGACTCTCACCCCAACCCGCTCTGAGGTTTGTGATGTCCCCAGCAGAGGCACGACCTGAATTCTCCACTCAGCACAATCCAGGGCCCGTGTTTAGACAGCCACTCTACAATGATAACATTCTCCTGCCATTGTCCTGGGGGGATCTTCAGCTGCCCGATGTACACTGTTCAGAACCTTCGAGGCTTCTGATAAGGGACAAACTTTGCGACCCCCAAGGGACAGTCGGGGAGGCTAAGGAGACAGTGAGGGATCTTGGGCCTGCTCTCTCTGGGGCAGCAAGACTGCAAAGCACAGACTCAGAGTGGTCTCACTGCCACCCAAGGAGCCATGATCTGAACAAGTGTGTGCACGGTCAGGCCACTCGCAGCTGCTGCAGGCTGGTGGCCATATGGCCCCATTTCAACCCCACAGTCATCCTGTCCCTGGTTTCTGGGGGCTCCTGGTCCCCTGGGAGGCCAGCACCTGTGGAGCCTCGGCCACAACCTTTCTGTTTTTCTCTGCTTGTGTGTATTGTGTTCACACGTGCGCACGTGTGAAGACAGAGGTCTGAATTCAACATGGTGGCCCTTCTTTGATCGCTCTCCACTTTCATGGTGGAGGCGGGTGTCTCCTTGCCGTTGTGGCTAGTCTTCTAACCAGCTTACTCTGAGGAGCCCTGTCCCCATCGCCCTGTCCCAGTGCGGGACCAGCACTCCACGCACCAAGGTGGGTCCCTGGCTTGAGCACCCACCTCTTCCTGGCCTCCTCTAGCTCGGCCTGCACCTTTCCAATTTCAATCTGCAGCCGGGCACGTTCACGGGCCGTCTCATCCAGTACCCGTCGGGCATCAGCCAGCTCCGACTCGTACAGGGTCTTGATGCCACTCACCTGGGGAGACAGGGCGGGGTGACAGTGGGAACACAGGACGATCCTATGTCAACCCTATGACACCGTCTTAGCTATATGGACAGAGGAGTATAGGTGATCCTTCTGGAAGGATCCATCTTCCTTCTCTACAATTCAGCCTGACAAGATCAGGCCACAGGACGCTGAGGCCCGGGTGGGAATGTGTAGCCAAAGCTAGCCCACTTGGCACCATTGGCTCAGGGCCTTACGATTCTCAGCTAGGGGACATCCCTGCCAACCCACTGCATCTGTGCAGCAGACACCCAGCATCCCACTGTCCAGTCTAGAATTCCTGGTCCAATGTGTTTTCTTTTCTCCAACGGAGATGACAGGTATCCAGCGCCAGGCAAGTACTCTCTCCACTGAGCCCAACCGCACAGTGACGGTGCTGATCATGTCACAATGTGGGCAGGGTGACACCCGAGTCCACAGGGAGCTTTCCTGGGTGCTCTTCAGAGTCACACTCTTGTCCCTATTATGGCAATGTGGAGAGCCCCTTTCTGAACCGGCCCTCAGGTTCCATATCTGCATCCTGTCCTGTGGAGGAAAAGGGCTGGGAGACCTAAGGCCACCTAGGCCACCTCGATGGGACACTGTGATGGCCATTCCTGGTTGTCAACTTGACCACATCTGGAATGAACTACAATCCAGAAATGGAGGGCACACCTGTGATCCTGATCTTGAGGCATAGTGGCCACGAACAGCTTAGGCCCAGGCAAGGTGGTGCATGCCTTTAATTCTAGGAAACAGGCAAGCAGATATCTGAGTTTGAGGCCAGCCTGGGACAGAGCAAGTTCCAAATCCAGGCCTGGTTGGCACACATCTTTAATCAGGGCCATACCTTCTGTTGGAGGCCTACACAAGGACACTGGAAGAAGGAAGACTCTCTCGTCTTCACCTGCTTGCAGTTACTGGCCAGCACATTTGTTGGAACCCACTTGTTCAGGATTCCAGCTTCTACAGAAGAGCAGCTGAGACACCTACCCTTGTGGGGCTGAGCAACTACTAGATTCTTGGCTTTCCCCTTCACAGCTGACCCACTGTTGGGTCAGTTGAACTGCAGACTGAAAGTCATTCCATAATTTCCCTTAATCTATAGACATCCCGTAGGTTCAGCGACTCCAGAACCCTGACCATCCCAGACAACCTCTGAGTTGCACCTGGATCCATATTCAAAGTCAGGCTGCTGCAGGGTCACCCCACACTGGGCCTGGCAAGGGGAAGACAGTTGCCACCTGCATACAACAGGCTGCCTGCCCCTGGCCAGGCCACACGCACCCCTGCTGGGCTGCAGACTCAGGTTTCTCCCAGGCCCTCCTCCCTCCAGTATGCAGCTATGATGTGTTTGAAGACATGTGGCAACAGACCACAGGGAGATGCAGCTCGTCACAGCCCGGACGGCAGAGAGACAAGCAGGCACAGGTGTGGCCTTGGCTGTGGAGAACAGGACCTCCTGTCACTCCAGCACCACACGGTACAGAGGAACAGGAACACCCACCTGCAAATCTGCACAATGTGCACAAGGCCACCAGCCCCAACAGCAAGGGGGACTTCTCAGCAAGTGATGGCCATGTGCTACCATCTGCCTGAGAGCTGCAATACTGCCCAACCCTGAACAGGAGCAAGACTCTGATGTGACAGTGTAGAGGGACCTAGAAGACATGGTGCTCAATGAGACCCAGATGCAAAGGCCACACGGCGTGTGCTCCAGGACAGAAATGTCCACAATGGGGGAACCCAGACAGGAAGTAGACTCGTGGGTGCTGGAAGGAGGGAAGACAGGATGATGGCTCCCAGGAATGCACTCTCTTTCTAGGGATAGAATGTTCTAGAATTGGACAAGAGTTGAGGTGACACAGACCTAATATAGTGCCCTGAACTGTAGTGCCATTTTGGAGGTGTGTAAGCTCAACACACATCAGGGCTCAGGGACCTGGTATCTGTCAGCACAGATACTGGCTGCCCAGCATGGGCCTGGCAGGTCAGCCAAGGCCAGAGTAGAAGGGCTGCTGAGGGCCTTCTGCAGGTGGGACTCAGGCTCAGGTGACTCTGTGTGTGTGTGTGTGTGTGTGTGTGAGTGTGTGTGTGTGTGTGTGTGTGTGTGTGAGAGAGAGAGAGAGAGAGAGAGAGAGAGAGAAATAGAGAGAGAGAGAGAGTATGTGTGTGTGTGTGTGTGTGTGTGTGTGTGTGTGTGTGTGTGTGTGTGTGAGAGAGAGAGAGAGAGAGAGAGAGAGAGAAATGTGACACACTGTGTGTGTGAAAGAGAAATGTGACAGTGTGTGAGACAGAAAAATGTACTCCCTGTGTGTGTGTGTGTGAGAGGAATGGACACACTGTGTATGAGAGATATGTAACACACTGTGAGAGAAATGTGACACACTGTGTGTGTGAGAAATGGACACACTGTATATGACAGAGAAATGAGACACACTGTGTGTGAGAGAGAAATGTGATACAGTATGTT
Organism: Mus pahari; assembly: GCF_900095145.1. Lineage (NCBI taxonomy): Eukaryota > Metazoa > Chordata > Mammalia > Rodentia > Muridae > Mus > Mus pahari. The sequence continues at coordinate 45,449,845 of NC_034598.1, forward strand.
AGACAGAGAGAAACGGACATACTGTCTGAGAGAGAGAGAGAAAGACACACTGTGTGGGGCACTGGAGTGGGTGAGGCTCTTATTTCCATTTTACAGACAGACACTGAGCAGGAAAAAGCTTCCTTCAACCCAGGCCTGCATCAGCAGCATAATGGGCCTGCTACAGGAATGCCAGGAGAGGTAACAAAACAGGCGCTTCCTCCTGTCTCCGACTCTGCAGGCCCTGGTGGGGGGAGTGCCTTTGACCCTAGGAGGACACTTGAGATGTAACCCCACTGGGCCCCACACCCTCATGTTGGTGCCAAATCAACCAAGACCACCAACCCAGATAAACCTCTTGTCTTCACAAGCTGGTGAACCCTACCACCCTGTCACAATAACAGAAGCCAGCACTGAGGTGTAAAACAAGACACACTTGCACTCACACACACACATCACAGACACACATACATCACAGACACACCCACAGACAGACACTCAGACACCACATATACATACACACAGACACACCACAGACAGACACACAGACATACACACAGTGACAGACAGACAACCCCTCCCCCCAGGTCCCTGCCTGCCAGTCACTTCCGCAGGACGCTGATTTGCCAGGCCTGGGGTGGACAGAACACAGAAGCTCCTGAGAAAGACCAGAGGTGAGCATGGGACTGCCCACTACCAGCAGCAATGGGAGGAGTGGGCAGGTGGGGTGTGGTGACAGGATGTCCTTCAGAGGCATTGACCGGTGCGGGCTCTGTGGGCTCCTGGATGGGCCCCGGGGACAGAAAGGGCACAGGGAACACACGTGATACCGTGACCCATGAGCCTGCTCCACAACTTGCTCCATGTAGACCCTATGTCTGGCTCAGCCTGGTCTATACTCAGGGCTGCAGGCTAGCTGCAACCACTGCCTGAGCCTACCTATAGAGAATTGCTTCTTTATTTTTATTTTTATTTTTTTGACAAAGGGTCTCACTATGTAGCCCTGGCTAGGCTGGGAATTTGTTATGTAGACCAGGCTGGCCCTGAACACACAGACATCCTCTGCCTCCTGAGAGCTGGATTAAAGGCAGTTTCTATATTATGAAGTGGCTGGAACAGGGTGGGTCGTCTGTGGCCTGAGAGCACTCACCAAGAAAGCTTTATTAGCAAGCAGTCTCAAAGTGATGTCATCTCAGGTGGATCTGGCCCCACAACACCACCATGTTGCTCAGTCACAGAGACCTCAGCCTCTGGTAGAGAAAACTGTCCCCTGTGGGGATGGTGGCAGGCTGTGTGAGCCCCACTCAGTGAGGACAGGTGACTGCTGGCAATGCTTTGTGTAGCACCACTGCAGGGCCCAGCCTGAGACTCCAGTCACAAGTCAACACACATCAGCCAGAGCCTCGGGGCTCAGATGGTCTGAGGTGGCCTTTGTCAAGTGTCACAGGTAAGTTTGGCTGGAGAGTTTTGCTCCTCCAGGACTCCCAGTCCCCTAGACACACCAGCCCAGCAACAGGACACCGGGAAGGAGGTGCTGCGGTCGGTCACGTTTCCATGTGGGAACCTTATATCCCAGACTCAGTGTGCAGGGGCAGCCTTCCTCCTGCCCTCTGGCACCGTCCACTCACCCACAGCAGCATGGCCTCACAGACACCAAGTGATGCCAGTCTGTGTGATAAGAAGCCAAGCCCCGCCCAGCTCTGAAGGAGAGTGAATGAACCGAGAGCCAGCACGCAAGCCCGAGCAGGGCAGGAGGGCAAGGTCACCTCGTGTGACCAGCTGGCAACCTAGCCTTCAGTGGTACCTCCAAAGCCTCCCTCACATGCCCCTGCCAATGCCCCAGGTCTCAGCTGCAACAGGATAGCAGATGACCTGGTGATCCCTGATGGCAGGCCCCGCCCTGCCAGGCGACACCCAGTCACACCTGTCCCTGCTCCTTGCCAAGTCGCCCAGAAGGCACAGCTGACAGGTGGGGCTGTCTGTATGCTCTCCTTTGTGGTCATCCCCCCACACACACACACACACACTTCCTGTACTGCCTGGCAACCCCGTCAGCTGTCCCCAGACATCTTACAACACTAGATGGAGAAACTAGGCAGGCTGGCTCCCGGAACGGCAATGCGCCTGCCACCTGCTGCCCTGGCTCACACTTCAGCCCCAAATCAGTCCTGCGTTCTGACCAGCCTTGCAAATCTGAGAAACAAAAGTGGACTTTGCCACTGTCACCTGCATGGACAGGTGGCATCCACTAGGGCTGGCACTGCATGTGTTCGAAGAGCCCAGAAGCTCCAACTGTCTGTGGGACAAAAGGGCTACAAAGAGTAAGGTGGTGGCAGAACAGGCCTTTAATACCAGCACTCAGGAGCCAGAAGCAGGTGGATCTCTATGAGTCCAAGGCCAGCCTGGTCTACAGAGT
>NC_034598.1:45452474-45461730 GCF_900095145.1 Mus pahari
ACACACACACACACACACACACACACACACACACACACACACACACACACCAGCCATCCTGATCCCACCCAGCTAAGCTTAGGTCCAGGCAAGGTAGTATAAGCCAGGCAAAGACAAGCAGATCTCTGAGTTCAAGGCCAGCCTAGAACAGAGCGAGTTCTAGGTGAAGGAAAACTTAAATCGAGGCTTAGTGGACTAAGTCCACTTTTAATCCCAGTGCTCAGGAGACGGGCATGCCAATCTCTGAGTTCAAAGTCAGTTTACAGAGCAAGTTCCAGGACAGCCAAGCTTAGGCAGTGAAGGGGCTGGAAAACAGAAAGCTGGTGATGATGTAACAGGGCCATGTTCCAGCCCCAGCAAGCAGCAGAACTCGGCAGTTTTGACAATGTGGCTCTGGCTTTAGAGTCCAAAACAGAAGGGACTACTGGGACAACTGGTGCTGGTTAGCTGGAGCTAAGACATTAGCAGTGATTAAGAAGAGACCAGCATCACTGAGGTGAAGACTTGTGGGAAGTGTTTTCTGAGAGCACAGAGGATGTGTGCCAGAGATAGCCAAGGTTGTACCTTGTGCTGCGGCTGGACTTGGTAATGTGTAAGAGTCACCCAGGTGGTACTGGTTCTGAAGGCATGAAGGGGTCCTGAAGAGCGGCCGAGGCTCAGCACTGTGAGGCCATGGAAGGCCATTGGTGAAGGTGCAGCCTCACCTGCAGTTGATGGCCCAGGACTGAGGGGGTCATGCAAAGGAGCTGAGGCTTGGCACCATGAAGACAGCCTATGAGAGGCTATTGGTGAGGCCTAGTTGCAGTGGCAGAGCCCCGTGTATTGGAGGTGCCAGTACCACTCTGAGTCCCCAGATACCCCATGGATCTTGCACAAGAAGCCTCCCCCCATACCTTCACAGTCCCTGGGGTTAGATGGTGCCAGGCTCCAGCACCCCTCCTCCCAGGCAGCCTGCCAACTCCAAGACAAGAGAATGGCTTCTCAGACCCTCACTCCCACAGCCCTTGAGCACCCGGGGCCCATCCAAAGTTCTGTGAGGGGGCTGGTGAGATGGCTCAGTGGGTAAGAGCACCCGACTGCTCTTCCGAAGGTCCGGAGTTCAAATCCCAGCAACCACATGGTGGCTCACAACCACCGTAACAAGATCTGACTCCCTCTTCTGGAGTGTCTGAAGACAGCTACAGTGTACTTACATATAGTAAATAAATAAATCTTTTTTAAAAAAAAAAAACAAAAAAACAAAGTTCTGTGAGAACAAAGAGCCTATGGTTGTCTCCCCAAAGGACTTGAGTTATCTTACCCTACCAAAGACTAGAGACCATCCTCATATTACCCCCCCCCCCCGCAAGAGGGTGGAGTACAAACACCCTCCACAAGCCTTTCACTGTGGGGGGCAGCCCCAATGGCTCCTCCCCCAGGTACCAGCCTCCTGAAACCACAATGCCCCGCAACAAGCTGAATGGGTGGGAGGCCCACTCTGTGCCCGTCCCTGGGGAGTCACACACTCATTGTTGGGACTCTTCCCTTGGTATCCTTTAGCAGAAGTACCCCCAAGATGTCCATGGAGCCTACAGTGGGTGGAGACTGCCCAGCTCCTAACCCCGTCCATTGGTGACCCCACCCAAGAACATGACCCTCACAATCTCAAACCCTAGAACCTGAGGGTCCTCAGGAGAGCCCCAAAATGGTCTTCTTACGTGGGTTTCCCAGAGCTGGGCCGGATGCGCCCAGTACCCAAAAGTCCACTGGTCCTCTGAAGGGTGATCCTTGACCAACACCCATTTTTCAGGGTCGCTAAACAAAACCCCCCTCTGCACCTCTCCTCAGGGGCCCCAAATCTCCACTCCTCCTCGAATAAAGGTGGCCTTGCCTAGGGTGGTGCTCACCCTCAGGGGTTCCCAAAACAGTCTGCAGATCACCCCTCACTGGGGTCTTCAGGGGGTTGGGTCTGCCAGGTTTGGTATTCCTCCCTCAGAGGCCCTCAAAGCTCCCCAGGACAGCCTCCAGACAGCGCTTCCTTAGGGTCCCCTAGGGTCTCATGAGCCCCTAACTGGGGAGACTTGCTCAGCCTCAGTCCATTACCTCTGGGGTGTCTTAGGAATCAAGCAGGATCCTTTAAACCTATGACCCTGGGTGGGCGGGGCTTTCCTGCCTATCCATGGAATGTGAAGTGTCCCCCAGCGTCCTTGAGACCACCTGGGGAACATGCCCCTAAATCTCTTCAACCTTATTGAAGTTGTAGCTCAAGTCTACACTTCTCCTTCAGGGTCCCCATGTGAGCACAGGTCAGCTTCACCAGCACCTGGCTCAAGAGTGCCCGGGTGGGTGGGGCTTCGGGGGCGGGGACTAACATTGTTTACACCTGTCACTTGTCCCTAAAATTCCTCAGATGGGAGGGATTTGGATCCATCTACACTAGTCCCCCTCCCCGCCCAGACTTTAACGTGTGGCTGGGTTCTTGGTAGGCGGGGCTTACCTGTCTGCACCAGTTCCTGGTTCCCCCCCCTAGTGGGTGGGGCTTAGCGGTTTGCACCTGTAAGGGAGGTGTCTCCCCTCCCCTTGGGCGGAGCTCAGCGCTTTGCAATTGTCCCTAGGGTCTACTGGTGGGCAGGGCTCAGGCCTATGCACCCAACCCTGGGGTGTACTGGAGAGCAAAACTTAGCTGTCTGCATCTGCCCCAGGGGGTCCCCGGTGGACTGGGCTCAGCGCTATGCATCTGTCCTGAGGTCCCCGGTAGGCAGAATTTAGCCCTTATATTCCAGCCCGGGAGTCCCCAGTGAACGAGGCTCAGCTAGCTATGCACCAGCCCCCGGGTCCCTGTGGGCAGGGCTTAGCTAGTTCTAAGCACCAGCCTCCGGGATCCCGGGTGGGTAGGGCTCCGCTCACTTCAGCTATCACCGGGGTCAAGCTCCCCGCGTCCCCGGTGCCGACCCACGTACCTCGCGAGTGGTCACCTCCTCCTTCTCGGAGATCCGGAGCAGCAACCTATCATTCTCCAGCTCCAGCGCGCGGACACGGTCGATGTAGTGTGCCAGGCGGTCGTTGAGCTCACGCAGCTCCTCCTTCTCCTGCAGCCGAGACAGGCGCGTGGGCGACAGCGGCGTGGCGGGCCCCGCGTGGGGCGGCAGAGACGCCATGGCGGAGGTGGCGGCGGCGGGAGAATCACCTCGGTTGCCCGAATGCGGCGCGCTCATTCAATCCGCGCCGCGGAAGATGGCGCCGCCGCCCGCAGCGCGCCGGAATTTGTAGTCTCTCTGGCGCGGAGCACGCAGGGAGCCGTAGTCCACAGGGCAGCTTGCGAGGCATGCCAGGAGATGTAGTTTCCAGCTTTCCAGTAAAACCCGGGGTTTGGCAGTTACCCTGATTGCGGGTAGAGGAGGCGCTCTGATTTCTAGAGATGCACACATGAGCCCACATAAGCGCACACACAGAAATCAATTAATAAATTAAACAAATGCAAAACAAATCAAAAGGACAGCAAGGGTGGGTGAGATGCCTCAGAGGGTAGAAAGGCACCTGCTGCCAAAAACTGATGATCGAAGTTGGATCACTGAGCCCTACATACGAGAAGACAACCAATGCACACAATTGTCTCCTGGACTCCACATGTGTATCTGTAGTGAGAATATTGGGTTCTTCACAAAACACAGAAATAGTTTGTGTTTTTGTTTTAATTCGAGGTGTCACATATGGGGCTGCTTCAGATTGTCCGCAGCAGATGACTATGATTTGCCTCATGCTCTAGCAGAGGCGTGGTTTTGCCAGTTGCACATAGTTTCTGCGATTGTGACCTTAGGAATTATGGGTACTTTTCAGAAGATATACAAATGCTATGGCCCCAAAACCAAGACAGGTTTTGGTTGGTCTCTGTTGGTCACGGTTTGTTAACTAGTCGTGTGCAAAGAAGAAACAACAACTAGAAGAAATTAGATAGCCTGACAAAATCAAACTTGCTCCAAGGAACTCAATGCCCCTAATCAACAGGAAATAGTCTAACAGTAATGTCACCCACCCTCCATTCTGTCCTTCCCCCCCCCTCCTATCTAGTGTTAAGGGTTGAAAGGATGGAAAGAGAGTAGAAAAAGGTGGAAGAAAGAAGAACCCACAAAGTAGCCAAGTTCTGCTAAAGTGTCCACACAGAGGAACATAGTAAACAAATGTCATTTTTAAAAGAGCTGCCAGAAGGCAAGCATCCACTACTGTCTCCCCAGCACTGGGAAAGTTGAGGCAGGAGGATGGTGAGTTTGAGGATAACATAGCAGAAACACAGGGCTACCGATGTGACTCAATGCATAGAGCGTTTGCCTAGCTGAGGTCTTGGCTTCTATCCCAGCACTGCAGAGCATACACTGTATGTGACCATGGATGAGCACCCCCCTGTCACCTCAGCACCAGGCAGCTGGAGGTAAGAGAATCAGGAACTCAGAGGGTGTGATGGTTTGTATATGCTCAGCCCGGGGAGTGGCACTATTAGTAGGTGTGGCACTGTGGGTGTGAGCTAAGACCCTCACCCTAGCTGCCTGGAAGTGAGTCTTCTGCTAGCAGTCTTCAGATGAGGATGTAGAACTCTCAGCTCTTCCTGCACCATGCCTGCCTGGATGCTGCCATGCTCCCAACTTGATAATAATTAACACTGAACCTCTGAACCTGTAAGCCAGCCCCCAGTTAAATGTCCTTATAAGAGTTGACTTGGAGCTGGAGAGATGGCTCAGTGGTTAAGAGCACCGACTGCTCTTAACTCAGAGGTCCTGAGTTCAAATCCCAGCAACCACATGGTGGCTCACAACCATCTGTAATAGGATCCAATACACCCTTCTGGTGTGTCTGAAGACTGCAACAGTGTACTCACATATATAAGATAAATACATCCTAAAAAAAAAAAAAGAGTTGCCTTGGTCATGGTGTCTGTTCACAGCAGCAAAACCCTAACTAAGACAGAGGGTGTGAGGGAATCTGGGCTATATGAGACTCTGTCTCAAAAAACAAACAAAAACAATGGAGACAAGGAGATGAGAGGGCTGGGTAAGCAAGAAGCCCCACCCAATCCAAATCCCATAGACCACCATGAAGCTGGATGTGGTAGAGCACCTGCATGCAATGTCCACACTCCTGTGGGGACACGGGGAGCAGAGACAGGAGAGTCCAGGGACAACTAGACCACGGTACACAACAGGAAGGGGGGACGGGAAACCAAAGATCCTCAGCCCTTCACATGAATACCGTGACACATGTGTGCACACACGAGGGGGTAGGATGGGAAGAGGAGGGCAATCAACAGAGCTTGGCTCCCACAATGTGTCACGTGTCAAAGTCCAGACTATGGACCACCTTTCTCTAACTTGATGTAACAGGTACCCAGGAGAGTCAATTTTTATGACTGGGAGAGGATAACTCCCCAGTGCCACGCCCACTACTTTCGGAATAGCCTTCTCCCCCCACATATCATCACACTAAAGCTGTCCAGACAGACTTACTGTCCCCTAGACAACACCTGACCTGTTATCCTGAAGGTTCAGCCTGAAAGGTAAGAATGGCTCACTGCAGTTAGCATTTGTCTTTCCTAAAGCTACTTTGTGTCAAAGGATCTGACACTGTTTCTCATTTTCTTTCTGCCTTCTTTTTTAAAAGATGAGTACTTTTTAAATATATATGAGTACACTGTAGCTCTACAGATGGTTGTAGCCTTCATGTAGTTGTCAAGAATTGAATTTTTAGGACCTCTGCTTGCTCCCATCAGCCCCACTCGATCACTCTGGTCAACCCCACCCGCTCACCTGCTAGCTCCAGCCCAAAGATTTATTTATTATTATATGTAAGTACACTGTAGCTGTCTTCTGACACACCAAAAGAGGGCATCAGATCTGGTTACCCCTGGTTGTGAGACACCCTGTGATTGCTGGGAATTGAACTCATCATGACCTCTGGAAGAGCAGCCAGTGCTCTTAACCGCTAAACCATCTCTCCAGACCTTCCATTTTCTTATAATTAGAGCTAGTAGTATAAAAACCAGAAAGATGGGTAGAGGGCATGGCTCAGGATCCCCTACCTAGAATCCCCAGGTCTGTAGGCATGATCAGGGGTGCAGAATCCCCTTAGAATCCCCCAGTGAGGGTCTGGGGCATGCCTCAAAAGATGAGCACTTACCTACCTAAAGAGAAGTAGGTCCTCGGTTCCACCTCCGGAAATGCGAACATTTTTCTTTTCCCTATCTGATTCTCACTGCCCTGCACATATTTGCAAAGGCTCCCAATCCCACCACCTCCTAAAAGGGCAGGCCCACTGACTTAAAATTGAGGCTAGGCCCAACTCAACCTGGACTACAGGAAGGTTTCTGGCAGTTAAAAGCCAACATCCCTCAGGAACTCCTGAAGTCTGTTCCCACCTACCAATAGAAGCTGGTTCCCTTGCCTATGGGAGAAGGGACACATAGCTCCAATACCTGTGGCTCCTATCAACATATCAGTGTCCATGGTGGCCCAGATTTCCCCAGGCCTTACTCACAAGTGCCTGTCAGATATCTCAGAGTTCTCGCACTTCCCCTTCAGCTCTCCCCCACCCTCCAGATACAACATTCTCTTTATACCCATTTATCCATTTCTCCTCTCTGCTTTCCCCGGGGAGAGAACCTTGGCAGTTGGGATAAACTTTTCCTTTTTCACCGACACAGCGGCCACTTAGGTTTCTTTACTGCACCCTCGCATACATCCCTGCTGGCTTGGATGTCCCCTGTGCCTCAGGGCTTACAGCTGGGGTCGCCCTCTAGGCACACCATTTCTCCTCGCTGTGCTCCTCAGGGCCCAGGCTTACTCTCGACTTCCCTCCCTCTTCCCTCCGAGCGGGGCGGGGTTCGCGGTGCACCCCACCCCTGCACGTCTGGACTCTAAGTCCCAGAAAACCGTGCGGTACTCGGGATGGGGCGGGACCCTCTTTTCTCCCCCACCCCCACCCCCGTGCTCTTTGGGAGACGTGCTGCGATTTTCGAATTTTGGCGCTGAGAGGGTGTGGCGGTGACAGCCGCTGCTGAGGTGTCCCCCTCGCTGCCCTGGACTCGCAGGCCTCCCCATCCCCCACGCTCCTAATACAGCGGTTGGGAAGTGGAGGACCCATGGTTGGAGGAAAGGAAACTGAAGCCAGTGACAGTCAAGGACTGGCCTGGAAGAACCACCACCCCCCCCCAACAGCAAGTGTCGGAGCTGCGGTACAAAGCCGACCCCTGAGCCTAGGGCACCAAAGTGGCAGCTTGCTATCTACTTTGGAGGTGCAGGGCGGTTGGACAGGAAATCCGGAGCCCTAGACTCTCATCCTGGAAGTTCTCTGTTCAGTGCCCATCCTTTCTCCATTCCCCACCCCACCCCAGCCACTGTCTCCGCCCAAGCTGGATTTTGGCGCCAGTTTTAAAAAATAATAATAGATAAACAAATCTCATCCCAAAAGTTGTCGCTGGCTTCTGGCCCAGAGCATTTGAGTTGAATTCGGAATTTTGGAGCCTGGATTTGAGAGAAGCCAAAGTCTGCCCTTGATCTTAGCCAAAAGGCCGAGCAGCGATTGAAAAGCCTAATTCTGGACCCTGGGTTTCTGGGAGATTTGAGTTCCTGAGTTTGGGTTCCAAATTTTGGATTCTGTATTTTAGAACTCTGAATGTAGGGAGGCCTATTTTGGAGCATCGATTCTGGACCTGTGTCAAGCTCACGGGGTTTGGGAGTTCAAGCTACAATCTAGTTTATCATAATTTAACAGCTTGGGACTGTGGCTAGGGACGGAGGCAGGAGGAACTCTTTGAGTCTGGGGCTAGCCTAGTCTCCGTAGTAAGCTTCAGGCAACCTAGATCTGGGAGTCCGTGTCTCAAAACAAAACACAAAAATAAAACACCTCCACCACTGTTGTGTTTTATAAAAAGATAAAGAGAGAGAGAATATGTTTGGTGGATGTGTAGTCAGGTGTGGGGGAAGAGGGCGCCTCCCTGGGCCCATGCTGAGGCATCCCTTCCCCCTGAGGGACCAGCCACACCACGGGATTGTATAGAATAGTTTATTCAGGGCATGGAAACTGGAGTTGAGAGGGGAGCAGAGGCAGAGAAAGGCAAAGAGAGGGGTGGTGGGGAGGGGGGAGAGAGAGAGAGAGAGAGAGAGAGAGAGAGAGAGAGAGAGAGAGAGAGAGAGAAGGAGAGGTTAGGGTTTCTATTCCTGCACAAACATCATGACCAAGAAGCAGGTTGGGAAGGAAAGGGTTTATTCTCCTTACTCCTTCCTTGTTGCTGTGGCATGAAGGGGGGGGCAGCAGCCCCTTTTGTAGTGAATTAGGGCACACCTGGTTGTTGCCAGGTAACTGTGGGGTGGAGCTTAGATAAAATGCTAAGAATCACCACCAACAAAACAAAAACAAAACTGACAAGAACAAAAACCTGGGATCCAAACCAGGAAGTCCCAGGGCCAGGTGAGCACTTCCTGGGACTGATGAGCCCCACAGATGGGGACCTACTGCGGTGAACCTGCCACGAGGGGCATGGGGGGGGGGGGAAACAGAGACTCAAGGACACCTAACCAGGATGAGTTCTTGATGGGTAAGACAGGAAGACTCCTGTAAGATTCATTGAATTGTGTACAGTCAAGCAAGGCAAAGGGGTTCAGCTTGTGTGCACTGGACAGTTGCCATCTGAATGGAGCGCATGTCTTGCAGAAGGGGGGAAAGCTTCCATCTGGCTGAGTTTGAACAGCAGCTGGGGAGTCAGTGTGGAGGCAGGGGGTGGGAGTGGGGTGCAACAGAGAAGTCATAGAATGAGGAATCACACTAGACAAGCTCAAGAGAATAAGCAACAACAAATAAAAGAGTAAAATGTATGTGTGTATTAGTCAGCTACTGCTGTATAACAAATACCCCCTTAAGATATATATTTAGGGCCAATGGGTAAGGCATTTGCTATCAAGCCTGCCGATCTAAGTAACATCCTAGGGACCCCACTGATACCTGAGTCTTCTGATCCCCACAAGTGCAGCATGTGCACACCCTCAGGCCTACACTCTCTCCACAATAAACAGAAGACAATGATATAATTTTAATTTATTTTTTTTTTTATTTTGCATAAACATAGTAATCATTATTAATTATATAAAAATAAAAGGAGATAGTATCCACCAGCTATAGCACATGTATAGTTCTTTTACATATAATCTTTTTTTTTTTCTTTTTTTTTTTTTTTATTATTATTTTCTTTATTTACATTTCAAATGCTATCCCGAAAGATTCCCATACCCCTCCC
>NC_034598.1:45461778-45467275 GCF_900095145.1 Mus pahari
AGTACTGCTCTCGGGCGCACTCCCCTCCTCGGGTGAGGAAAGGCGCTGGATGCCAGGCGGACACCCCTCCTCGGTCGGGGCGGCAAGGTGTTGGGTGCTATATCAGCCTGCGGACAGCCGCCAGGCGAACACCCCTCCTGGGCAGAAGAGGCGCAGGAAGATCTGGACCAGCTGCGGGTCCCCTCTCTAGCCTGCTCTATCCCCTGCAGTGCAGCGGAGCAAAGATGGCTCACCTTCCTATAATTTTAATTTAATAGTTAGCATCCATGTTAGTCCCACTGTCAACAAGTAAGGCAAAATATTTTGAGACAGACCACATTTACACACTTATTAAACTGGATTTTTGATATTTATTTATTTATTTATTTATTTATTTTGGTTTTTCGAGACAGGGTTTCTCTATATAGCCCTGGCTGTCCTGGAACTCACTTTGTAGACCAGGCTGGCCTGGAACTCAGAAATCTGCCTGCCTCTGCCTCCCGAGAGCTGGGATCAAAGGTATGTGCCACTACGCCTGGCCAGATTTTGGGTTCTTAATCATCTTTTTTTTCTATCCTAATTTATCAATTAAACTGACGTTAATTTTGATAGATTTTAAATTATTTTTAATGTTCCTGTGTGGCAGTGCGCCCGGGGCCACAGTGAGTATCGGAGGTCAGACGCAGCTGTTCTTGCCGTCCACTGTTCAGATACTAAAGACTGGACTCTGACCCGCAGACTTGGCAGCAATCTTTGCCCTTTGAACCACGTCGACAACCCTAGAAATTAAACTTGATCCAAGCTGCGTATGTAAGACGTGCTTTATAGAAGAGTCAGAGCTCAGTGTTGTCCCGGGTTAGTCCACATGGTTGGTCGGTAAGGCAGGTCCCTCCAGTGTGAAGAGCAATGTCAAGGCTTAATTGCGGTTTTGTTGTCTTATTTTATTTTAATTGTATTTCTCTGTGCATGCCTGGATGATGTGTATGTACTGATGGCCTTAGAATAGGTGTCAGAGGACAACTTTGTCTCCTTCCACCTTTACAGGGTCCTTCCCAGGGATCAAAGGCAATTCACAAACTCACCGGGAGATTCTAGGTTGGGCTCCTCCCTGACCACGCCCCCAATCCCTCACTGGAGGATTCTGGGTGGTGCTCCATCCTTGACCACACCCCCAGCCCCTCACTGGGGCATTCTTAGATGGATTCTCCATCCCTGTGGGACCATGAGCTTCTAGAAGGACTTTCTACTGCTGATCCACACACCAACACCCCCCCCTTTTGAGACAGTGTGTCAGTTTATTACCCAAAAACGTCCTTGACCTCACCCTACAGTCCAGGCTAACCTAGAATCTGAGCTGCTGAGGCTCATTTGAACAAATTTAGTTGGCCTTGGGTGACTCTCCTGCAAGTGCCCGCCATGGGCAAAGTGTGATGAATACCTTTTTTTTTTTTTTTTAAAGATTTATTTATTTATTATATGTGTGTACACTGTAGCTGTCTTCAGACACTCCAGAAGAGGGCATCAGATCTTGTTATTACGGATGGTTATGAGCCACCATGTGGTTGCTGGAATTTGAACTCTGGACCTTCGGAAGAGCAGTCGGGTGCTCTTACCCACTGAGCCATCTCACCAGCCCGATGAATACCTTTTTGTTGCAAGTCCAGCATGTGGTCATTTTGGGAAATGATTTTCTTCCATGCAGACAGACTTTCAGAGAGATTAAGCCATCAACTCAAGGATGCACAGTGTGAGTCTGTCTAACCGAAGAAAGCAAAACACCAGGAGCTGCTGAATTCAAGCAGTCAGGCTGCCCAGAGACGCCGTCAGCCTGCCTGGGAGACACAGCGGGGCAAGGAGATACAGCGGCCTCCTTGCCCCCAGCTCCCACACCTGAGCTCCCCCTACCCGGTTCCTGTCTTACAAATGTCTGGGAGTTCATAGGATGAGAACGTGAGTCACTGCCCTGGAAACTTCTCCTAGGGGACAGGGACAAGTTTCATTGTGTGAGAAAACATGACGTCAGAGCTCAGTCCTTCGCACCATAAGCCCATCCAGACCTCAGTGGCCGGCCACCCTGCCTGCCACTGTACTGTCCTGTGCTCTCTCTCCCCTCCCCTCCCCTCCCCTCCCCTCCCCTCCCCCTCCCTCTTTCCCCCTCCCCTTCTCCCTCTCCCTCTCCTCTCTCTGCTCACAGGCTTCTGTGTGGCTCCCAGCTTCCTCTGGGTCAAAGCCCAAGTTTTCCCTGAAGCGCCTAGGCCTCGGCCTGTGCTTCCCCTCTACCCCTCACCTCTCTCCCCATCTGCATTTCTTCCCTCTGCCCTGACAACACACACCTCCTGGATGCTATGCCAACAAACTCTGTCCTGCCCCATGTCCTTTGCACAGGCCACCCTCCTTGGCCTTTTCATGTTCCAGGCTCAGCTTGGATGCCACCTGTTGGTATCTGTCTAAATTCCACCCCCACAGTTCCTGGCCGCAGCCAGGTAGACTTGGCCCAGTATGAAAGGGGCTGCTTGCCCCATCCTCTCTCCCTTAAGCTCTTGCCTCTCGTCCTTTTGCTCCCCATTCCCTTCCCCCCAATCTCCATGTGGTCATGGCCGGCCCCCACATCTCTATTCTCTCCTTTTCTCTGTCTTTCTCTGCCTCTACTATTCTCTCAACTCCCTCCCCATGCCCTAATTAAACTGTTCCACAATGTACGACTATGTGGCTGGTCCGTCAGGGGGAAGGGATGCCTGGTCATGGGCCTGCTGAGGCATCCCCTTCCCTCACACCCCGCCAGAAGATATTCTTACAGCTCTTTCTCTTTTTGTGATCACAACCCTTCAGCTGGGGCTCAGTAGCTAGGGCTCTGGCCTAGTGTATCCAAGGGCCCAGAGCATAAATCAGGTGTGGTGGCCCACGTAACTCAGGACAGCAGGACTGTCAGGGGCTCACACAGTGAGGTAAGGTCAGCCTGGGCTACATGAGATTCAGTCTCAAAAAAAGAAGAGGAAAAGGCAGCCGGGACTGTGCTGGGATCCCTCCAGGAGTCTAGGCCCTTCCTGGTGGCCTCTGACCACAGCCAAAGCAGCTCCTCCCAGGCGCTCCAGCTTTTGTCCTGGCAGTTCCCACGCCCCCTGACCCTATTTCCGGTTTTGTTGTGAGAGTCCTGTAGCGCCCCGCCCCAGCAGACCCTCCTGACCTTCCCTTTCTCTGTCTAGCCCAGCTCGGACTCAGGGTGTCTCTCTAGAAGCATGGCGTCTGGGGTTTTGGTTGTGAGTTTTAATCATCCCTTTTGACTTTCTATGTGCATTTGGTGTTTTGCCTGTATGCATGTCTGTTTGAAGGTGTCTGGTCCCTTGAAATTGGAGTTACAGATGGTTGTGAGCTGCCATGTCGAACCCTGATCCTCTGGAAGGGCAGCCAGGGCTCTTAATCTCTGAGCCATCTCTCTGCCCCTGCTGGTTGTTTTGCTTTGTCTTGTTTTGGTTTGGTTTCGTTTTGATTTTTCGAGACAGGGTTTCTCTGTGTAGCTCTGGCTGTCCCGGAACTCACTCTGCAAACCAGGCTGGCCTCGAACTCAGAACTCCGCCTGCCTCTGCCTTTGAGTGCTGGGATTGAAGGCGAGCGCCACCACCGCCCAGCAACAACCAGTGTTCTTAAAGGCTGAGACATCTCTCTAGCCCCACCCCCAGGTTTGAAACAGGGTCTCGTTTAGCCCAGGCTAGCCTCAGACTCACTACATACATTGCCCTGGATGATCCTGACCGACTAGATCTTCCGATCTAGTTCGTGTGGTACAGGGGTGGAAAGCAGCGCCTCGCACATGCTCCGTGAGCGCTCTGCCCACTGAACCATTGCCACAGCCCAGCAGCCAATTTAGACTATTAAAATACACATCTAGTAAAGTTTATTTATTTGTGTGTGAGGACACGGTACGCTTTGGAGTAGGTATGGAGATCAGAAGACAACTTGCAGGAGTCGGCTCGCACCCTCCATCCTGTGGAGCTATCTTGCCCTTCATGTTTGATATTTAAAATTCTGTATGTATAGCATATGCCAGGTTGGGCTATAGCGGCACGTAGATATTGGTGATGAGCTTGCCTGGCATAAGAAGTCCTGGATTCATCACCAGCATCGCAAAAAAAAAAAATTAATAAAGAAACAATCGCCGGGCAGTGGTGGCGCACGCCTTTAATCCCAGCATTTGGGAGGCAGAGGCAGGCGGATTTCTGAGTTCGAGGCCAGCCTGGTCTACAGAGTGAGTTCCAGGACAGCCAGGGCTATACAGAGAAACCTGTCTCGAAAAACAAAAAAAACAAGACAAACAAACAAACAAAAAAATCATTCCAAGTGTTCTCCCTCCTCCCTTTCCGGAAGCTGCGTGAGCAGAGACCTCCTGAGGCCGCCAGGTGTCGCCGCCGCGCCTCTCACGCCAGGGACATTTCGCCTGCTGGGTGGGTGGCGCGGAGGAAGCAGGATGCGTCACCAGACCCCGGATCCGGGGTTCCGGGGATCCTGGGAACCGAGCCGCGCGGCTGAGGCCAGGACCCAGGCGGCGGAGGAGGCGGCTCAGGGTGATTCACCGGGAGCCCCCGTACACCGTGGGAGAATCCCACGCGGGGTCTGTCTGCCTCGCTCGTGTCCTTGCTGTCGGCTACGAGCCCTCACGCTGTGGCTCGGAACGCCCTCGGAAGCCTCAGTTTCCATTTTGCATAATGCAGATATCAATTCCTTTGCCTGACAAATCTTGGAAAGATAAATGATACACGTGGAAGAAGGGGCCTGTGCTTCATGCTGCGCACTACAAAAATGCCAGGGATATAAGAGCGGCTGCCTTTCAGCCACCTCTCCCCCGGGTCAGCACCCTTCGGGTTTTGCCACGGCTTCCCCCTCAGGGGTTAGGTGTGGCGATTCGATCTGAGGATAGACAGTGAGGCAGCCGGCAGGGGGCAGGGTCACTCCGCAGAGCGTCTGGAGGGCTCTTCACCTGCGCCTCCCGTGCACACGTGAAACTCTCGGGGTGCCGGAAGGAGGGAGAAGGGGTTCCGGATCTCTTCTCCTGCGATCCCTTAGTGCTCTGCAGCCAGGACCCCTGAGGCACCGCCAAGTCACCTACCACGACCACTAGGAAGCTTCCTGTGTGCCTCTCCTCCCACGACCCCGGCCTGAGAGGGCTGACCGTTCTCAAAGCACCTTGTGCTGGCGATGGTGGGGTGCCTTGGTAGTTCTCACTTTGGAGAGAGGATCCTCAAACTTACCAAACGTTTACTGTATACCCTAGACCTTATTTAAACACTCTCCAACTCTACAAGGCCGGGCTGCACACTTGGTTAGCTTCCTTTGACCATGCACATCCCTTCTTTTAGAGCTTGGGAAAGGCTAGGGACTCTCCGAGGACAGGGAGGGGATTCCAGACAGTCCTCCCCGAAAGTTCAGGCCAGCCGCTCGCGCTGGAAACCCCGCGCGCGGCCTGCGTAGCGCGGCTGCCGGGAAATCAGGAGAGAAACTTCTGTGTTTTTTTTTTTTTTTTTTT
>NC_034598.1:45467600-45479900 GCF_900095145.1 Mus pahari
TGTGTGTGTGTGTGTGTGTGTGTTTTTTTTTTTTTTTTTTTTTTTCTCTAGAGCTCTCTCCCTAGAGCTCTCTGGCTTTTCTGGCTGTCGCTGCAGCCAGGGTTGACGCTCCTCCCAGCCCTGACCCCACGTGGGGCCGCCGGAGCTCCGAGCTCCGCCCTTTCCATCTCCAGCCAATCTCAGCTCGGGCTACTCGGCCCTTTGTGCATCCACCAATGGGTGGGCGGTGCATGCCTCCCCGCGGCCACGCCTCCACCCGGGAAGTCATATAAACCGCTCGCAGCGCCCGCGCGCTCACTCCGCAGCAACCCTGGGTTCGTCTCTCTCTTCTTGGATTTATTTCGAGGTGGATTTTGCAATCTTCTTTTTTTCCCCCTGCTTTTTTTCTTGGGAAGGGAAGTCCCACCACCCCCGGAAGGCCTCCGACACTTCTGGTCGCACAGGAAGGTTTTTGCCTCTTGGGTTCGTATCTGGACGTGTACTTTGCTCTTGGGGATCTTCCGTGGGGGTCCGCTGTGGAGTGTGACTGCATCATGACCCTGGAAGAGCTGGTGGCGAGCGACAGCGCGGTTCAGAAGTGAGTACAACGGAGACTGAGGTCTTCTCGCCCGCCGCCTGAAGTCTGCCGGGCTGTCATCGGCTAATTTCCCCATTTGGCCTTTTAGGATGCAGGCGGTGACTGCTGCGGTGGAGCAGCTGCTGGTGGCCGCGCAGCGTCAGGATCGCCTCACCGTGGGGGTGTACGAGGCGGCCAAACTGATGAATGTGTGAGTCAGCAACCCCCCTTTCTCGGGCGTGGGTGGGGGCGCCCCTCTGATGCACGCGCGCTCCAACATCCCTGTAGGGCTCGGGGCTTTGGGGGACTTTCCCAGCGCTCTCGGTGTTGGGGAGTGGAGGGCGACATTTCTCAGAGAATTTTTTTGGGGAGGAGGAAAGAGAGTCTCTGCAGAACCCTGACTTCGCAAGTTTGAGGTTTTGTGTTTTTTTGTTTTGACAAGGCAACCCCAGTAACTTTGGACTGAGTGCTTCCTCCCCCACCGCCATCAGTATTTGCATAGTCGGCCACCCCAGCACCCGTGCAGTACTGCGGCTGGGGGACTGTTTTTGCATACACTCCTGGTGCACAGTGGGTCTTGTCCACCCCTGCGGTTCCCGGAGCTCATATCCTCCCCCCATGTATAGTGACACCCGCTCCTGGTCTGACGACCCCCTGACACTCCTTCTCTCCTGCAGGGACCCCGACAGCGTGGTCTTGTGCCTCCTGGCCATAGACGAAGAAGAGGAGGATGATATCGCTCTGCAGATTCACTTCACCCTGATCCAGTCGTTCTGCTGCGACAATGACATTGACATCGTCCGGGTATCAGGCATGCAGAGGCTGGCTCAGCTCCTGGGGGAGCCGGCAGAGACACTGGGCACAACCGAGGCACGAGACCTGCACTGCCTCCTGGTCACGGTGAGCCTTACCCCCAACCAGTCTCTGTCTCTACCCGCCCCACCCACCCGCCCTGGTCACCTGGGTCCCGTGTTTGTCAACAGAGCTGGGCTGGCTGGTCCAGCACCAGCTCAGTGCCCAGCCATGCTCGGCATGTCCCGTGGGCTGCCTAGTCACCCTGGCAGCTATTTTGAGCCAGCCTGTTTTTCCCCAGTAGGGCCCCTGGCGCTGAGCATAGGCTCCCTACCGAACTCCTAGAGCTCCCCCTAAACCCTTCC
Source organism: Mus pahari (assembly GCF_900095145.1). Lineage (NCBI taxonomy): Eukaryota > Metazoa > Chordata > Mammalia > Rodentia > Muridae > Mus > Mus pahari. The sequence goes on from NC_034598.1 coordinate 45,469,314, forward strand.
TTTTCTCCCTCCAACAGAACTGTCATACAGATTCCTGGAAAAGCCAAGGCTTGGTGGAGGTGGCCAGTTACTGTGAAGAGAGCAGAGGCAATAACCAATGGGTGCCCTATATCTCTCTGGAGGAACGCTGAGACCCACTCCAAACATCCAAAGCAACTGCTGAGTTGCTGTCCCCTAAAAAAAGTAAATAAAATACATATTTGACAGCCCCCCTCATCCCCCAGAACCATCCCTCAAAGGCTACCCTACCCGTGATACCTTCTGGGAGGGGCGGAGTCACCGAGACTGAGATGAGGAGAGGGGCACGTGCGCCCGCCCGCCCCCTGGGCTGTGGAGCCAGGAGCAGCACCACAGGTGGTCGCCGAGGTCGGAAGGAGGGCACCTCAGGCGACAGGAGAACGAGACTTTGGAGCCAAGGCCTGGCAGTCCTGCAGCCAGCCTCTGCACGCAGCCGCGGACGGTCTGGACACCGCCGCAGGGGTAGGGTGAGGCGTCCCCCCACCCTGCGGGACACTGAACTGTGTGTGCATAAGTCAGCGGAGGGCGACGACCCTCGCCGCGGGAGCCGGGACTCGAGCCCGGGACTTCGCAGCTACAGCACATCTATTTTAATATTGTGCTGAGCAAGACAGATCGCTTGCATATTTTTAAAAATTTCTACTACAGAGACATTCCAATAAACTCGTTAAGCCTTCGTGTTCTCGTTGTATTTTACCCCACCCCCACCTCCTACCCCGCTCCGACCGGCCCCTTCTGCCTACCCTGTGTCGTGCCATGGGCCACCAACCCTTGTTAGGAACTCTGAGTTCAGCAGCTCTAGACGCTGCTGCTGTCTGCTGTAGGCGCCACCACCCAACTCCAGCTTCATAGCAATTAAGACGCGGGTTTATTACGAAACCTGGCGGCCCATCCCCCACTGTTACCCACCGTGCTGGAGCCGGGGTCTGAGAACACCGGGAAGAGGACTGCAATCTCTGTCCCCACCCTACTGGCCTGCCACCTCTCAGTTGAAAGACCGGAGAGGTGTTGAGAACGCCTGAGGCGGCTCAGCTGGGTGCCTCGGGGTGGTGGTGGTGGAGATCCCTGACCTCCCCTGGGGACGCACCCTAGGTCTCTTGTTCCTGGGATGGGCTCTGTGGATGCACAAAGGGAAAAGAATGCTTTTTCATTCTTTCCCCAAGCTTAAAATCAACAGTAGGGAACACCCTGGAAGCCTTGGCACCCGCTGCATCTCTCTCCAAAACGAAACTACGCGGCCCATTCCAGAGCTCCCCTGCCTCGCTAGCCTCAGTTTACCAGTGACCTTTCCACCAAACCCCTCGTGGGTGGAGAAAATCCCCGGGGGCGCCCTGGGAGTCACGCGCGATGGGGGAGCCCCAAGAAGGGGAGTCCCCAGGGACCGGGCGTAGGGTTTGAAGGAGGGGAAGGGTATCTGGGGTGCAGGGTGTGGGGTAGGGGAGGAGAGAAGCTGGGGTGTTGGGCTTGCTAGAGCACTAGCCATGGGGGCGGGGAGGAGCGAGTGGGGGGGGAATTAAGAGTTAGGCTTCATAGTATTGGAGAGTCTTAGAGTGAGACCCAGGGGAGAGGGTCGCCTTGGGGGGTCACCCAGAGGCATTAGGGTGGGGAAATGATCAGGCTGGAGCCCGAAGGAGTGAGAGGATTGGCAGGAGTGGGCTTGAGGGGATAGTAGGGAAATGGGGCCACTGGTGGTCAAGGTGTGGACTCTCGAGAGGAGACTCAGCCTGGAGTTCAGCCTGCAGGCAATGGCCCCCAGGCAGGTCCATGCTAGCTCTTCCCTTAGGGCTTGTAACCTGCAGTCCCTTTTCTAACCTTGGCGACTTCCTTGAACAAACAAGACACCTAACACTTTTTTTTTTTTTTTGCCTTGTGTCAGTTTCTCCCTCTGATAAATGTCCTCCATTCCAAAGTTCTGAAGTCTTCCTGGCAGAAATCGCTTTGAATACCTGGTTCGCTGACTCAGCCATACCAGCCCAGCGTCTTCCTTCCACACTCAAAACTGCTCCAGCCTCATTTTCCCCCCAGAAAAAGATACTGGAGCTCAGAGCTTGGCTTGCAGTCTGGAATTATGGGTGGGGGAGGGGGAAACTCTAGCCTGCTGAGGGGAGACTCTATCCAGTCAGCAAGGAGAAGCTGTCCCAGGTCATCGAGCTTTGGTCTTGTCCTGGGCTGCTGACCCCCTTAGGGACATCATCGTGTGCCAGGAAACGTGGGTGTGTTATTGGACGTTAAGCAGGAAAAACTTGGCGATGCAGACTTCAGGCAGATGGGCGTGGCGCGCACGCACACGCACGCATGCACACGCAGTCCCCAGCTCTTAGTTGTAGGAACACCAGCCCCTGCACCGAGTTACTTCCGGGTTTTACTCCTGTTCCTCTTGGCCGAGTTGCTCAACCTCTCTGAGCTGGCTCTCTGTGACACACACAGTCCATGTGAGCACAGGCTTGTACAAACAGGTGTATGTTCACGCAGGCCTGTATCCTCTGGAATACAACCTTCTTACAGATCCACGGCGGCGGTCCCTGAACCTCACTTTCCAGGCACAGATGGTGAAGACCCTGTGAGCCTGTTCAACTACACTAAAGGGACCAGGCTGGGGCAAATGCAGGGCAGATCAAATATGCAGAGATGTTGGGGAAAATCATATGAGATAGCTGAGAATATTTTATCTCACGTGGTTTGCGGGGTTGGAGAGAGAAGAATTCAAGGCCCAGAGATCTTCTGGTGGGGTATCCACCCTGACCACGCCCCTAGCCCCCCCACTGGGGATTCTAGGCAGGGCTCCACCACTGACCACGCCCCCAGCCCATTTCAATTATTCTACTTTAATTCACTGACTGTTCAGGACATCCCCAGGAGGTAGACATCATGATTAGTGTCCCTACTTCATAGAGAAACAATTGGAGGAGGTGGAGTCACCTGCCCAAGGTCCTGTGACTGGTGACTGGTCACCTCTACAGGACAGGGCTCCATAACTGAGTGGTGTCACAAGACTTGGTGAGGACATAACCTGCTGCAGGCTAACGTGAATCCCTGAGGGACAAAACAGTCTGTCCTGAGGCTGGGACACAGAAAGTCACCTATGCATCAAACTCTCCTTTGCTGTGACATGATTTAGGTAGCTCTGACTGTGTGCCAGGCCTTTCCTGCTCCTCTGGGAACATACAACTAACACAGAGGTCACAAGAAGCAACAGGGTTGGCTATGCCATCTTTAATGTCCAGGAGCTGAGCAGGGGAGGGACAGGACTAGAAAGGGGGCGGGCCTTGGCCAAGGGCTTCTGGGCACCAGTGTCTGTGCCAGTAGGACCTGTCTAGAATCTGGTGCACCCTGCGTGTTTCTGGTGACCTGGTTGTGAGCCACCATGTGGAGCAGTCTCCAGTCCCTTGTGTTGTATCTGAGACAGGCTCTCACTGTGTGGCACTGGCTGGACTGGGTTCCTCTGTGGAGACCAGGCTGGCCTCACACTCACAGAGACCCCCTGCTGGCTTGGAACTTGTGCTGTCACAGTTAGCTTTTTAGTTTTCCCAAGACATTTATTTTATTATATGTAAGTACACTGTAGCTGTTTTCTGACACTCCAGAAGAGGGAGTCAGATCTCATTACAGATGGTTATGAGCCACCATGTGGTTCCTGGGATTTGAACTCAGGACCTTCTGAAGAGCAGTCAGTGCTCTTAACCACTGAGCCATCTCTCCAGCCCTCCCCAAGACATTTATTTTATTTTATTTATTACATGTGGAGTTTAGAGGACAACTTGAGGGAACTGGTTATCTCTAGCATGTGGCTCTTGGGGTTTGAACTCAGGATGGGCTTGGCTGCAAGCCCCTTTGCCTAACTCTGAGCCCTCTCTCCCATCCTGTCCTTAAATTTTTAATAACTTCAGACAGGCCTGGAACTCCCTGCAGATCCTGGGATCCCAGGCCTGTGTGTCACCAAGCCCCAGACAGTTCTGACTTTTCTCCCTGCCTCCTAGTTCTGGAAACATCAAACTGGCTCCACCCAGTCCACAAAGGAGATCATTTCTCCCCTAGTACCTTACCACTAGAGGGGCCTCATTGCTCACCCCCAGTCCCTAGGGGCTGGCTTAGCCTTGGGGGGAGGAAGCAGATGAGCTCAGATAGATTTGGACGAATTGGGGTTCCCCCAATCTGGGTGAACCCTGCTCCCAAGCCCAAAGTCATATCACACAGACTCCCCAGAGACTCTAGCAACCCAGGATCACCTCCAAATACCCAACACAGCCTCCCCCCCATAGCCCATGGCACACTGCCTGAACGCCACCCCTCCACCAGGGGCCGAGAAGACTTGGACTCAAGCCCCCCCACCCCCACCCCCGCAACCAGATCCACATTGCAGAATCCACAGGGGGGTTTCCTCTCTCTGCTGGCCCTATTCTTTCCCCGCGCGATTCCCACCCCACCCCCTCTCCGGACTCTGCTGTTCCCAGGACCCTGGAAGTGGGTGGAGTGAGAATCTTCCCCAGCAGAAACCGAAGACCCTCGTGTGCTCCAGTGGAGTGTGCGCTCCAGGCTGGACTACGCACGCACGCACGCACGCATATGGGGGGGGGGTGGCAAACTTGAGATCACAAGGGCGCACGAGGACACCGGAGTGACGTTTACACCATCTTCGTGTACACAGCAAGCGTGCCATAAGTGCTTCTCTGCTGGCTCCCAGGCTTCCTGGAAGGGTAGAACTCAGCCCCCTCCCCCCTGCAAAAAACGACGAAGGCGAAGGATTGAAGTTAACTCCTGTCTCACGCTGACGGGTTACTAGAGCCCAGGGAGTCCAGCCAGCTGTGACTCAGTTTCCCCACCCATAAAAGGGAAAGTGCGAGGGCCCTCCCACCTGGTAAGGTGAACTCCATGGCTTGCAGAGCGCTCAGCAAAAAGCCAGTTGTTTCCAGAACCCTCATTATGGCTTCTAGCCACCCCACCCTCTCGCCAGACACTCTGGGGGTGGAGTGGGGCGCTGACCCAGACCCCAGGCGCCCCTCCCATCCTCCCCAGCAGGCAGGAGTCCCAGGTTCCCTGGTCTTTAAATTGGATAATTGGAGACAGAGGCGGCTGCTGGAGTCACAGACGGTGCTAGTGGGCGACTCTGCAGGGCCCTTCTGGCTCCCCAACCTGGGGTCACACCGACCCACTCTAGGGCCCGTCTCGGGTGTGCCCTGAACGCACGCCGCCGACCCCCTCCAGAGCACGCTGGTGCCAGCATTTCTCTGGTGCCCGCCAGGCCGGGTGTCTGCGGCCCGCGGGGGTGGGGGGTCCGCCCCGGCGGCGGGAGGCGGGGCGTTCGCACAGACCCTCCCTTTGTGAACGGCGCCTTCCCTGGGCTCCTTGGCGCTCACCGCTGGGCAGAGAGCCAGCTCAGGAACAGCCTCTGGCCAAGCGCTCCAGCTCCAACAGCTTAGCCTGCCCTGGGGCCATCCTGGGAGCCTACTGTATGCAGCTCCTGAGCGCGGGCCACAGACAGAACCTACTATGTGCAGCCTCTCGGCTTATGCAGGACCCATGTGCAACCCCTGAGCTCATGCACAACCTACTGTGTGTGGTTCCTAAGGCATCCAAGGTGCAAAGCCTACTTGTGCAATCCTAGTGTTCATGCACAACCTACAGCGTGCATGCAAAGTGCAACAATTTACTCTGCGCAAATCCTGAGCAAATGCAAGGCCTACTGGGTGCAGTCCCTGCATGCTTGCAGAGCCTGCAGTGTTCAGCTCCTGAAAACGTGTGAAGTGACAAATCATCGTAAGCAGAGTCCTTAGAGAGCCTACTGTGTTTCTTGGATTTCTGAAAAAAAGCCTGCGTATGTAGCCTGCTGAGCATAGCAGGACCTACTGTGTGCAGCCCTTTCCCAGTGTGTACACGCTTGCCTGGTGTGTGTTCCTCCAGACAGCATGCCCAGCCCACCGGGCATAGCTTCTTTGTTGCCTGCAGTCTATGCCACGCTCAGCTCCTATTGTGTGCACACACTGACATGCTACCTACTGTGTGCAGGCATCCATGTGTATAAACAAACCCCAGTAGAGAGCAGACACACCCATTTAGGAGCTCTGTTGGTTGTTGGGCACAGCAGAACTAAACAGCCATCAGCAGAGCCTCACACATCGGCCTGTCTGAACCAGTATTCATCTGTAAAAGCCTCAGTGTGTGCACCAGGACAGAACTGGAGAGATCTCCAAGTGTAACTGTCCACTCTGGCTGCTCAGGAAGCTTGGATGTGCTTTGCAAGGGCCAATTGCCCTGGAGCTTAGCGGGGAGAAATAGAAACAACCAGTATCATCTCCACATCTCCAGGCCTTGCTGTCAGGGGCGCTGCTTTGCATGAGACGGGTTCTGACTCTGAGGAGACGCGGCCAGGGAGGCCTGGGTAGGCATGCTAAGCTGCGGGTGGGGGTTGGGCCTCCAGGGTTCTTCCAGGAAGTGCCAAAGGCAGGTGCAAGGGCAGGCAGTCTCCATGGGCAGTGTGCCAGTCCTTGGCTTCCCTGAAACTGGGCACAGCAGCTGGGAGAGGTTTCCGGGGCCTGCCCAGCCCCACCTGGCCTGGGGCACTCTCGGGGATGGGCGGGGCTGGCAGGCGGGCATCCAAGAGGCACCAGGCTCAGCCTGAGCAGGTCTGCACAAGAGATGCCGAGGTCGGAGCTGAGCGTGTACACTTGAGGGGTCTGCTAGGGTGGGGTTGCTGCGCTCTGCACCGTAGTACTGATGCTCTCCCATGCGTGCCTCTAGCAGCTGTCCCCAGGGTACTGCACGCTACCCAGGCACAGACATTTGTGTGCTTGAGAGAAACTTGCAGAACCCCAACTCTGGATGGCTTATTAAATATTTGTTTAATGAACCGCTGCAAAAATACACAGACATTTCAGTTTGTAAATGTGCAGTAATTATGGACAGGGCACTTTTACATCACAAACAAGAAAAAAAAAAAGACCTTGGAACGAACAGTCTGCGCACGTAAGCACCTACCGACACCACCATCTCTCACTGGCAGAAACTAGAACCAGGTGTGTGCACCAGGACCTTCCCTGCTCAATCCTGCTTCTCTTCCTGGGTTCCCTGGTCTCCTCTCCCAAGGCCGCTAGGCACCCAGGCCTGGTTTGGAAGGACATTTAGGGTGTGGTAAGCCCCACACTCTCTGCGAGTAGTTTCATGATTTAGATTTCATTTGCTTGCAGAACATTCCAGAAAACAAAACAATGGACATGAGTGGAGCTCCGGGCTGGGGAGGGGCAGTGTCCTGGGGAACCGACCAGGCACCCTCAGATGCCTCCTCTCCTTTCACAGTGGAGAAGGGAGGACCTCTCTGTCCCAACTTCTGGGGACCCTGCTGGGATGTAAGCAGTGAGGACTTGAGGGCAGATGTGGGGGGCGAGGAGCTGCGATCCAGAGAGTGGGGACAGGAGGAGGGTTGACTCTGTGCAGTCCATCCTTAGAGATAAAAGAATACCTTTTTTTTTTTTTTTTAATATTTTTTGTTTTTTTGTTTTTTGTTTTTTGTTTTTTTGGTTTTTCGAGACAGGGTGTCTCTATGTAGCCCTGGCTGTCCTGGAACTCACTTTGTAGACCAGGCTGGCCTCAAACTCAGAAATCCGCCTGCCTCTGCCTCCCAAGTTGCTGGGATTAAAGGCCTGCGCCACCACCGCCCGGCCTATACCTTTTCTTTCCATCTTCTTTTACCTTAAAATTGTTCTAAATTTCCTTTCTTTTGGGAGACATGCACAGTGCCACACACAGCATGCTTGTGGGCGACAGAGAACTAGCGCGCAGCGCCCTGCAGGAGGCGGTTCTGGCTCTCTCTCCCACCAACCAGCAGCATGCTCCATGTCTCTGTCTGCCAGGGACACACACACAGTGAACAGGAGCTCAGACCACTCACTCAGCTACCCCTACCGTCCAGGACCCACATAGAAACCCAAGTGACCACACCAAGGTCATCCCAGACCCCACCCAGGCTCTCTTCTCCCCCACAGCCCCTGGAACTGACCCTGAAGGGCTAGGGAGACCCAGACAGGCTGCAGACACACTAGCATGTGTTCATCTTTCCAGCCATCCTGTCTCACCCTGAGGGTAATTAGATCCCAGACTGGTGGGGAGACAGGACAGCCCAGCCAGCCAGTCATCACTGCGGCCCCGCCCACAGCCCGCCACAGTCCGCCCACAGCCCACCAGTCATCCCGGCGGCCCGTGCCCACAGGACTGAGGCACCTGCGGGGTGTGTGTGCGCGGGCGTGTGTGTGTGTGTGTGTGTGTGTGTGTGTGTNTGTGTGTGTGTGTGTGTGTGTGTCCAGTCAGGAAAGAGGATACTTTGGGGCCCCAGGCTGACCTCAAACTCACTGTATAGCCTAGGATGACCTTGAACTCCTAACCCTCCCGCCTCCATTATCCATGTGCTGGGATGACAGGCACGCACCAGCTCAGTATATGTAGTGACACCACCGAAGGCACTCAGGGATTATTATCACTGAACTGTGGCCCGAGTCTCAGGTCCTTCAGTCCTCGCACAGTCTGCGGGTGCACAGACCCTGATCTCACACATGCATATCAAGCTGGATCATCCCCGCATGCCATGAAGTCACAGGTGCTTGCACGCACTAGGGACATACATGCAGGCAGGCACTCCGGGAGCAGCACACTGGATTTGCCTTTTGTAGAGGACGAGGCCACGCCCAGGCTGGCGGCCACGCCCACTGCTCCTGGAGCCGGAAGACCTGTGTGGGCGGCACAGGTTTCCACCCGCGCCCGGGATTCCCTGGCCGAGATCACCCGTGACGGTGGCGCCGTCCTGCGTGGGCTACGCTGGAGCCGGGCTCCGATGACATCAGCCTTACGTTTGATTCTGCGCAGGCCGAGCACATGGAAAAAGAAAGAAAATGTGTCCGTGGGTTTTCTTTTGTGTTCTTTTGCGTGTGCATTTGTAGAGAGTGCTTTTGACTATGCGACCCTCATTTCACGCATGGAGAAACTGAAGCTGGGTCCTGCCTGCCTTACCAGCTCATGGTTGGAAGTATATTCATCCCTAGCCGGTAGAACTGGGGCCAGTGCCTTCCTGGAACGAGGAGCCCTGAGCTCTCTCCCCAGCACAGCTTAAACCTGAAAGCGTCGTGAAACTGCAACTGCTCAGGAGGATTGCTGTGAGCTTGAAGGCTACATACAAACCCTTGGCTCCAAAATACAACAAACAAACAAATAAACAAGCAACACCCCACCCCCACCGAGGACTGAGACTGTAGTTCAGGGCACAACGGCCCCGGCTCCCTTCTGGAGGGCTTAGTGGCACAGACCTGTTCTCAGCACTTGGGGGAGGCAGGAGGGTCAGGAGTTCAAGGCCATCCTCCACTACATAGTGAGTCAGAGCTTAGTCTGTTTTCCAAAGACCACAGCAAAGCTCTGTGCAGGGCAGCCCCTTTCCCTGCTGTCACACTCAGTCTCTAGGGCACAAGTTGGCTCAGAGAGGGTCTTTGGGCGGCATAGCTACACACAGCACAACAGGCGCCAAACCTGTAGCCAAGTGCTCCCTGCTCCGCATCCCTGCCCTCTGCTGTGGCCTGGGGCCGTGCCCACATGGGAGCCAGCACACCCGACTGGCCTGGCCTGCTCGGCTGGGGTGTGCCCACTGCTCCCGCTGACTCCAAGGCAGACAACACTCTAAATATAGCCTGCGAGGCGGTGAGAGCTATTTTTAGCCTGGGTGGCTTGGGTCCTCCCAGTTCCCAGGTCAGCAGTCTTGGGGCCAGCCAGGACCTGGGGGAAAGGGAAGAGGGTTGCTGCCTTTTCTGAGGTCCCTACCCTCTGTGCAGCCCAGATGACAGGTGGACCTGGGGAGGAGGGCTGTGTAGGACAGGAGGGAAGGAGAGGGGGGAGGGAGAATCTTGGTGAAAGGGTCCAGGGGCACCTCTCTCAGACCCTCTGCTCTCTCCAGCCTGCCTGGCCTTCTCCTGGGCCAAACTGACTGCTTTCTATTTGGAGACACATCGTACTTTCCGTAGTTATATTTAGCTGCTTTGGGGATCCCTCCACCCAGCCTGGCTAGCCTGCTCCTCCTCCCCCCTTCTCCTCCTCTCTCCCTCCCCCTCCTCTGCTTCTTCCTGGCTGGCAGGCCCAGGGCTTGTCTCACCCATCACAGAGTGGGCATTGCCCCTCTGACCCTCTGATCTGCCAACAGCCTCCGTGTAGGGACATCCCCTGGCCTCTGATGGGGGAATGGCATGTCCAGGATCTCAGTGAGCAAGGCCTTCTGACCTTCAGGAATCCGTGACACCCCACAACTAAAATCTGCCTCCAGGACAGGGCAGGCTCCCCTGGCTGTAACCTTTCACCTCATTTTGGGGTTGTCAAGAATGCACAACACTTCCTTAGGCTGAGGGGGTACCTTGTCCCCACGGGTGAGCTACAGGGTGAGGGTAAACTGAGGCATAGAAGATTCTTGGGGTGGAGGGAACATGATCTTATTTCTGTTCATACTACATCTAAGTGCCGGGCCACCTAAGGACAGTTTCCTTTTTGTTTTTTGGTTTTTGTTTTTGTTTTTGTTTTTTTGGTTTTTTGAGACAGGGTTTCTCTGTA
>NC_034598.1:45480887-45498414 GCF_900095145.1 Mus pahari
GCTCAGATTTTCACAGACCCCACTTCTTCTTTTGAGTAGCTAGGCAGCTTATTAATTTTTAGCCCTACAGTAGGGCTCAGTTAGTAAAGGAATTGCCATGAGAGATCCACAGCACCTAAGTCAAAAACAAGGCGCAGCAGCAGAACAGGAGAACCCCCGAGCCCTGGTTTCTGCCAGCAAAGTCTACTCTGCCCAGTCCTCAGAGACTGTCCCTAGGCCAAGTTGTGGGTGTCCCCTGACTTCTCAATTTGCTCCTCAGCTGCTCTGAGTCTGGCGTCCTCCCAGAAGCAAGATCCGGCAGGATCAGGAAACTGAGGTTCTGAGGCCCAGTCAGGCTTTTTCAGAGGAAAGAGGAGAATCCTGCTCCCCGGGGGTCTGGCTTCTCCCCAGGGGTCTGGCTTCTGGGAAAGGAAGCGGGCAACTTGCGCAGCCTGGCAGGGCAGGAAACAGGAGCATCTTCAGAGAAAACGGCCGGAAGTGCAGAGGAAGCTGCTGGCCAGATGGGGAAGTCAGAATCTTACCTCACCAGGGCTCCCTTAAACTCACTATGAAGCCTATGCAGACCAGGCTAGGTTTGGGCTAGGGAGCGGTGTGGGGGAAGGTGGAAGATGGAAGATGGTGGAGCTCACTGCCAGAGCCAGGAAACAATTACCTCCTGTTTGAGCTTGTATATGAAATCTAAATGTGAAAATAGTATGTATGTTGGGGGGGGGTGAGCGGGGTTCAGAAGAGGGAAGGAGTCAGAACCTGGGGATAAGAACAGGTCAAGCAAGGAAGGGACAAGGGTGCCGGTTACAGATGATTACAGACTTTCAGGAGCAACAAAAGGAATGGGGGAGGAGCTGAGAGACATTCAGCATTGAACATCATCTGTCACTACAAGGACATGGTTTTGATTTTGAGCATCCAGACTAGCTCCTGGAAATCCACCATCTTTGGCCACAGAGGGCACCTGCCCAGGGGTGTAGCCTGCCTAGAAGCCCCCAGTGAGGCGCTGGGAGCATGGGTAGGGCCTGTGCCTGCACGAGGCCTTGGGCTTCATCCCTTGAAGTACAGAAAACACCTTGGACGTGTATAAAGGTCATGGTGGGGCTGGTGAGATGGCTCAGTGGGTAAGAGCACCGGACTGCTCTTCCGAAGGTCCAGAGTTCAAATCCCAGCAACCACATGGTGGCTCATAACCATCCCTAAGGAGATCTGATGCCCTCTTTTTGAGTGTCTGAAGATAGCCACAATGTACTTACATATAATACCCCCAGGTAGTATGTTAATTTCTACTGCAGAGATAAATGACCCTGAGAAAAAGCAACAAAGAGAGAGAGAGAGTTTATTTGGTTGTGGGTTCTGGTCAGTCTGTCACTGAAGTTGTCAAGGCAACAGGAAACTGAAGCAACCAACCATCGAGTCAGAGCAGGGCCAATGCCAGTCTATCCTCCACTCGTTCCTCCTTTTTCATACAGTTCAGGGCTGCATAAGAATGGTGCTGCCCACGGTGGGCTGGGGTCTCCTCACACCAGTTAATGTCATCATGAGGATCCATCACTGACAGGATCACAGACCAGCACCATACACACAGTCCCAGGGGACAGTACCTTGTGTCAAGCTGATGACGAAGAAAACTGACCAGGCCATGGTCAGAGTCACCTGGACCTGTACTGACGGTTCCTAGGAAGCCTATGTCCTTAAAAGTACTTTTTCTTGGGATACATTATCAGGCAGACCTTTGTGAGATCAAGCCCACGCTAGTCTATGTAGTGAGTTCAGCCAGCAAAACAGGAGACCTTGGTTCAAAAAGTTTTTGGAGGCTGGTGAGATGGCTCAGTGGGTAGCACCTGACTGCTCTTTGGAAGGTCCTGAGTTCAAATCCTAGCAACCACATGGTGGCTTACAACCACCTTGTAACGAGATCTGACTGCCTCTTCTGGAGTGTCTGAAGACAGCTACAGTGTACTTACATATAATAAATAAATAAATCTTTTTTAAAAAAGTTTTTGGGTTTTTTTTTTAGTTATTCATTTTTCATTTATTTATTTGTGTGTGAACCGAATGAGCTTATTGGGGATGCTTAGAGGAGCTTGGGTGATTTGGGAGTGGTCACTTAACAGTCACCAGGACATGGGTAAGGACTCGCCAGAGCTGCTGGGGGGTGGGGTGCCCTCCTCTCCTCTTGCTCTACCATTGTTTCTTGCTCACAGAGCCCTGAGCCTGAGCTTTGTCTTGCAAGCCACATGAGCCTGAAATGTGTAATTTCCTTAATGTCCCCTTGCAGAGAGGAAACATACATAGCTAGGAACAGGACGACAGGGAGAGCTGGGCCAGGACTGTCACCTCTGTCCCTTCCCAACCTTCCAAGAGGAAACTGGAAGACTACAGTAGGTCTTGTTAGGTTTGGGGAGCAGCTTATGATTATTCTGGGTGCCTTACTTCAATCCCATTGCAAGGACTGTCATGCCCTCCCTGGGTGGATCCATCCACATGTGTGGTAGGAATCACACTGGGTCTGCAGAGGCAGTGCTGGCATTCTGAGTGGTACCCAGCATGCCTCATAACTCAGCCTTGCTTTGGTGTGTTTGTATGGGAACCACAGTGTCTTCTGCAATCTTTCTCCTCATTGTTTATTGACACAAGGCCGTTCACAGAACCCAGAATTTATGTTTGCATACAAGCACTTAACCCACTGATGTCCTGTGAGGGTCAACACCTGAGGGGTGGGCTGCCCCTCTCTCCCAGCCACTCTTGATGTATGGGTGCCAGAGTGCACAGGAGGTACACTGTGGCCTTGAGGTTGGGGACTCGGGTGGCACAACTTTCCAAGATGTGGCTATCATGCCACTAGAGAGGGGGGTCCCTGTAGGGCAGCTGCCTGAGTGGCCTATACTCCTGTAAGGAATCTCAAGAAACTCCCTGGACCATGTCAGGTATGGCGATGCATGCTTGACGTTCCTGCACCACAGAGGCAACTACAGGCAGAGCTACACTGTGAGTCCAGGACAGCCAGAGTTAGACAGAGAAAACAAACAAAATACCTTCAGAAAATTATTAAAAATAATTAATAATAATAATAATAGTAATAGCCGGGCAGTGGTGGTGCACACCTTTAATCCCAGCACTTGGGAGGCAGAGGCAGGTGGATTTCTGAGTCTCAACCCTGTCTCAAAAAAACAAAACAAAACAAAACAACAACAAAAAGTAATAGAGCCTCACTGACTTATAAAGCTNTGCTGAATGGAGCCTGGCTCTGTGCCCTGTCTGGAGTAATAGACAATGCCCCTTCTTTCTCTTTCTTTATCCTTCTCGCTCTCTTTAAACTGTGTGAGTGTTTGCCTGCATGTGTGTCTGTGCACCTTGTGGATGCAGAGCCCGAGGAGGCCAGAAGAGGGCGTTGAATTCCCTTGGAACTGAGCCACCAGGTGGGTGCTGGGCCAGGAACCCAAGTCCTCTAGAAGGGCAGCCAGTGTTCTGGTGCTCAACTGTTGAGCCTTCCGTCCCTCCAGCCTTCAGTACAGCACTCTGTAGTCCGAAAAGAACCAACATGGCCTGTCATGCTAAGTCGACAGTGTCTCTCAGAGCCCAGAGCAAGGATGGCAGCCGGTGAACCCTGGAGAACCACCAGCCCCTACTAGCACAATGCTGGGTTACAGGTGTACATGCCACAAGCCGTGGTTCACAGGGGTGGAGAGTCCAGGATTTGGCTCAGGCCCTCGTTAGTTAGTGCCACAAGTCCCTGTACTCCGAGACATTCTCCTAGCCCTTGTTTATTGTTTTTGTTTTCCTAGAAACATTATTGCATTTATTTACTTGTGGGAGCCAGGCCTGTGTGCCATGGGGTTAAGTGAGGAGGTCGGAGGACAGCTTGCAGGAGTCAGATCTAACACGTGGGTCCCAGGGATCGAACTCAGGCCCTGAGGCTTGGCAGCGAGTGCCTGCACCCCCTTGTCCCTTTGGCCCTGTTTGCTTGTTTAACTGTTTTCAATTCAATTACATTTGTAAGTGTGTTGGTGAACACGCCTGCAGGTGCCTTTGGAGGCCAGAAGGGCACATCACATCCCCGGCAGCTTGAGTTATATGTGGGCTCTGGGAACCTAATTTGGGTCCTCTGCAAGAGCAGCCAGTGCTCCCAACCTCTGAGCCAGCTCTCTAGCTGCCTCTCACCTGTTTGGATTCTGGTTTTTTTTTTTTTTTTTTTTGGCCTTAAACTCACAGCAATCCTCCTGCCTCCACCCTGAGCGCTGAGATGACGGCTTGAGCCCCCACATTTGTCCAGTAGACCACTTGCTTACATTTTGCCAGCAAAAGCCGTGGTGACTTTCAGGCCCTGGATGATGTAGAAGGCTCGGAAGCCTCCCGCCAGGTTCTTTGCTCTATGTGAGTGGACCAAGCCCCAGGCTCTTCTATTTAGATGTGTGTGTGTTTGAGGCTGTCCTCCTGATGATCACAACCCTCACTGAGGGTCACCTGTTGTCCATGAACGCCCATTGTTCTCTTCTGTGCAAAGCTTGCTTCACTCAGCGTAGTGCTGGCGAGTCACCCCATGCTAGCCCCGTGTTCTTCCCAGGGCTGACTTGCGTCCTTTGGTATGAACATGTTTCCTTTCCCTGTCCACCTGCGGCCGAATGCCTGAGATGCTTCCAGCTTTTGTCTCTTGAACCAGAGCCACTCAGAACATTCCTTTAAAAGAAACGTTTCTCTTGCTTTTAGTTATTTGAACTACATCCGGGTGCAGTACCCGCAGAGGCCAGAGGGGCCGTCAGATTCCCATGGAGCTGAAGTCATAGGCGGTTGTGAGCTGCCGTGTGGTTGCTGGGAATTGAAGCTGGGAGCTCGCCAGCACCAGGGACTCATTCTGTAGCTCAGGCTGGTCTTGCACTCCGGATCCTCCTGCCTTGGCGCCTCGTGTGCTGCCCGTCTTGTGGCTTGATCTACCTCTGTCATGAGAAAGCTTACCCAGAGCCCTTTAGGACCTTTAGGGCCTCTGAGGAGCTGTTCTGGATGGTGTGTGGGACTGCAGAGTCTATGGGTGTGTGGCCTGTAATTCACGCGCATTAGCTGCTGCCACTGTCACACACACCAGACACTTCCAGAAACCTGCCCTGTTTTGTTTTGTTTTTTTTTTTTCCCTCCTGAGCCTTCACTGTCCCAGGAAGGCTGGCTCTATTTGGGGGTTGGTGTTGTCACTGATGTCTCACAGTGTGACCTCTTGTACAGGGAGCCTTCCACTCACAGAGCAGACAGGGACCTCTGTGCAAAGTGGAGCCTGGAATCTATCCTCTCTTCCTCCTCCCCTGGGATCCCGGATCGCTGCCCAGGTGAGTTTGTCAGGCCATGGTCCCTGAGACCCCAACCACAGGCCACAGTAGGTGGTGGCTAAGACAACAGCACACCCTTTCTAGCGGGCTTTCCCTCCCTCCTCGCTGTCGAGTTTACCCTAGACCTCGGGTCCGATAAATGTCTGCCTCAAACTCAGGCTCCATGGCGTCCAGGCGTGGGGGGCTGCTACGAGCCCCAAAGACCGACCACCTTCTCTGCACCCTCAGATCTGTGACGTGTCATCTCCCAGAGAGGAGAAATTTTGCAGAGGGTCAAGCTGAGGGCCCTGACCTGGGGGCCGTCCTGGATCATGCATCAGTCTGGTCCTCAGAGCAGGCAAGTAGGTAAAAAGCAGACAGACTGGAAGACACTGCCCCGCCGGCTCCAAAGGAGGAGGCTGGGGCTCCGAGCCAAGGGATGCAGGGCCTCAGGCTACTGTGAGGGAACAGTTGCTGGTTCTTCCTGGACCGTCCCCGCAGGCCTGGACTGTCCCCGCAGGCCTGGACTGCAGCCAAGGGATGCCTGTGTTGAACCTCTGATCGCACAGTGTTTAGGAATGAAAGGTCTCCTATCTTTTACGGTGCTGGGATTCAGGGCCTTTACACGTGTGGTGCGAGTTTTCTTTCACTGAGCCATGTTCTGAGCCCCTTACTGGGTGACTCTAGGCAGGTAAACAGCGTGCCCATCTCCAAACAAAACAAAGACCAGGGTGGAGCACCGTGGGTGGAGCACTCACCCAGTATGAATAAAGACCTGGCTCCCACCCCCAGCACTGCTGGCCACACCTGTCATCCAGTACTCAGGGGTTAGAGGCAGGTAGGTCAGGCTAGCCCACACTGTACAGTGAGTTTGAGGCCAACCTGGACTATGAGAGATGCTTGTCTCAAAATAAAACCATTCAATGAGCTACAGTCTACCCGACCTGAGCCTCACGCCTCCTTTATGTGTCTGATGGAGCCCCTGAGGAAGGGGGTGTGGAAGGCTGGCCATGATCCCTCACATTATCTGAGCCATCCAGGCCAGGGAGAGAAAAATAATTTAGAGTCGAGGCAAAAGGAAAAG
Source organism: Mus pahari (assembly GCF_900095145.1). Taxonomy (NCBI): domain Eukaryota; kingdom Metazoa; phylum Chordata; class Mammalia; order Rodentia; family Muridae; genus Mus; species Mus pahari. The sequence continues at coordinate 45,487,257 of NC_034598.1, forward strand.
CGAGGCTTTTATTATGGAGGATTCGCCCTCCTGTGACCTCCTTCCACACAATAGTAACACTGGGAGAGTGGGTGGGGCACACGGAATTATTTTTTTTTTAAATCAGAAATAAAAAACAACCGGCTTCACAAAGCGGGGGGGGGGGGAGTCTGAAGGGGAAGGAGCCAGCCCTGGCGTGGGGCGAAAATGGAAAGTGCCATGTGACATCTGGCCAGTATGTATGGCTTCTGTGTAGGATGCACCCCATGCCCACCATCCTTCCCCTTAGGCTCAAGCTGCAGCAGGTGTAACAGTTTGGGTTGTTTTGCTTTGTTTTTAGACGGTGTCTCTATAACTCTGGCTGTCCTGGAACTCACTCTGTAGACGAGGCTGGCCTTGAACTCACAGAGATCCCCTTGCCTCTGCCTCCCAAGTGCTGGGATTGAAGGCGAGGGCCATCAGTCTTGGCTCCTGATGGCTCTGTTGTGTTCCGATTTCCCTAAGCATCTCTAAGCCGAGGCAGGGCTCCTGAGGTTAGGGGGGCACACAGGGGCGACTGAGGCCCAAGGTCTGTCCTGGATATGTCAGCCAAGCACATCCTACCTTCCCTGGGAACAAGAGGTCACCTTGTCCTTGGCCTGTGAGTCACCTGGGGAGGGAGTGTGGGCAGAGATGCAGATTTGAGTTTTTGTCCCAGAGGCGAGACACAAAATGCTGTGACCACACACAGGCTGGCCAGGCAGGCATCTGCTGCCGTGACCTTCTGAGGGAGGCAGGTGTGAGAGAGTGCACTGAATTTGAGACATGGTCTCATGTAGCCCAGGTTAGCCTTGAGCCCATTGTGTAGCTGAGGAGGATCCCGAAGCCCTGATCTGCCTGCCTCCACATCGCAGTGCCCATGCCTGGTTACTTTGAGCATGGGGTGGAACCCAGGTTTCCAGCTTGCTGGGTGGGTGCTCTGCAGCCTCCGTCCCCAGCCTCTCTCCTTGCCAGTGTAGCTGGGGACACACATCCTGGGACCTGGTTCCTAGCCTGCAAGGTGACTGTAGTTTTGGGGGATAAACTGGCTTTTCTGACTCAAGCACAGGTTCTGAGAGTCAGGCTCACCAAAGTCCCTGGCCCTCTCTGACCAGTCATGGGAGCTGATACACAGAAGCCTGATCCTTGGTCTGTGCTCTCTGGGACCCAGCCCATGGAGGGGGAAAGAGAGGGGGTCCCCTCTTAGCACCTGCAATATCTCCCCTTAGTCACACCCCAGACTTCTTTTCCTGTTTCCATCAAATGGATTTGGGGGAACCTGCCACCTTACCTAGGCGGTAGGTCATGCCTAACAGGCTGGAAGATGAGCTGGCTGCCATTCACTTTGCCCAGGGATCAGCCTGGCACAGGATTTTGGCAGCAGATTTCCACCAGAGCTACAGAGAACAACTGGACTGGCTTCAGTTCTGTGGTTTGCTCCGGTACTGATCTGGCAGGATAAAGAGGCAGCTGGGGTCTCTCAAATGCTTAGGCTACCCCTGTGTATGGCTGCAGACCACACTGGCACACCCAAGCCGTGTCCTCCCTGTGCCACTGTCACTGTTACAGACAGAGGGCATGTTTTCTTCGGTGCAATCCAATGCCATGCATGTAAGCACAGGCCCATCATGTAGGCACTCCGGAGACAGAGGCAGGAAGATCTGTTCCAGGCCAGCCTGGACTCTAGGTCTCTGCTCACAAAATAGAAAGAGAAAAGGTCTGGCTCAGGGGTGGAATGCTGTCGAGAATCTACCAGCAAGGGTCTAGGGGCGTGGTCAGGGTGGAGCCCCGGACTGCAATCCCCCAGTGAGGGGCTGGGGGAGTGGTCAATGTAGAGCCTCACCTAGAATGCCCCAGTTAGGGGCTGAGGTCGCGGTCAGGGGTGGAGCCCCGCCTAGAGTCCCCAAAGGAGGAATTGGGTGTGGTCTGGTTGGAGCCCCGCCTAGAATCCCCAGTGAGGGGGTTGGGGACCATGGCCAGGTCTGGAGCCCTGCCTAGAATCCCCCAATCTGGGAATGCAGAACAGGGCTACAGTCCCCACACTGAGGGGCTTGGGTTCTAGCTCGTTATAAAATAGTTTTTCCCAGGAAGGAGGCAGGGGGATCTGGAGCCACAGTCACGATGTGGGATACCTTGGTCACCTCCAGATAACTAATCTGCATTTCTGCCTTCACAACCACCTGGCTAACTGTGTAACTGGGAGAAAATGGGGAGCCACCAATGACCACGTGGATCTCAAGCTTAGGAGACAAAATTACACACTTGGCCATACCAGCAAGAACTTCCTTTGAATGGAGACCCAGATGCCCGTCTCTGGAATGGGCCATGTCTCTGGAGAAAAAGGCGTCACTGTGCACATGACAGGGTCACTCGGGAAGGACACAGGGCAGCACAGGGTGCATTGTGTGTGCCGAGTGTGGAACCAGAGGTCAAGGCTAGGAGTCCTCCTCTGTCTGGAGTTTACTGACAACTAGGATGGCAGTCCCTCAAGCCCTGGGGACCCTTCCAAGTGCTGGGGTACAACCTTGTGACACTGCACCTGCATGCTTTATGAGGGACCTGAGGACTTGCACCGCACCTAGGGTCCTCATGCTTGCAAGGCATTGTCCTTTCCCCAAGCCAACTAAGGGGAGCTTTAAAAACCAGTCCCAGTAGTGATTCTTGACAGGAGAGGGTGGGGGTGACATCTCAGTTAGGCCAGGCGACAGTCAGAGCCCCACCGGTGGTCTAGACTCCAGCTAGGTCAGGAGGATCCCGGCAGTCACAATGGTTTCTGTTCCTTTAGAATTCAAAGTAGGAAGGATTCAAATATTTTCCTTACAGGAAAAATTGGACAATACCTTCCGGGGTGGGGAGAAAGAAAGGGAGAGGGAGGGAGCGGGAAGAGAGAGAGAACTAGAGAATTATGCAAGGCTTTTTGTCTTTGAATGGATTCTCAGAGGCTGGCACGCCAACCAGCAAGGGATCGTTGCGGGCATGTTGCTCACAGTAGCCCATCAGGTCTGACGAGGCCTTGGAGACCTGTGTAGCACAAGGAGGAGAAAGGAAAGGTCAGATGGGGCATACCTCCACCTCAGCCACAAGGCAGGGAAAGCCCAGAGGAGGTCACACACACGCTGGGATACACACGCTGTGGAATAGTACACAGCCATGATAAGGAATGAGAGGTTCTGACACAGGCTACAACATAAAGGGAATTTGAAGAACTTTTGTTCAGTGAGAGTCAGACGCAGAAGCCACATAGTATATACTCACTCCATGATAAGGTATTTCTATAATGAACGAATCCCGAGATAGGAAGTAGATAAATGACTGCTATCGAACGGGATCTTTGCGTGGGCTTATGGTCCTGGAAGACCATGAGGATGTCTAACAAGCATTGTGAACCCACAAAATATCACCCACAGGGGCTGGGCATGTGGTCTGGGTGGAGCCCAACCTGGAATCCCCCAGTGAGGGGCAGGGGGCGTGGTCATCGATGGAGCCCCACCTAGAATCCTCCCAATGAGAGGCTGGGGGCGTGGCTTAGAATTCAAACGTCCCATGTTCACGTGACCCTGGCCACGCCCCCAGCCCCTTTTTCTTTATTTACCACACAGATCAGTTTTCTTTCGATTTCATCTTTTTGAAATGTAATGTTTTGTTTCATTTCCTTGTCATTGCAAGAAATGAAAACCTTGACGAACTGTGGAAGCAGCTAGACACCCATCTGCACCATTCCTCTGTGTGTATCTGCTCACATCTGTGGCAACCAGAGGAAGACACTGAACCGGCCTGAGGTGGAAAGCCACGTTCACCCCAGGCTCTGTCCCACCCGACAGAGCGTCTGTGACTCGCGCTCAGGGGCCCCGAGTGTGTGTCCCTGGTTACACAGCCAGAATCTATGACTGAGGACAGGCGCCCACTCACGGGGTCCCCCTCTTCCCTCCCCCGTTCCCCGACGCAACTCACCTTGATGCGTTCGATCCCAGCTTCGATGCGCAGCTGCTCCACCAGCTTCCGGGCCTGGGCGACGTTGTTAGTACCTGACATCATCGGCCATGAGCGTGGACCTGGTGTCTAGAGAGCTGGAGGGCACAGATGGCATGGCGTGAACTTGCTGCTTAGACCCTGGGAGCCCTGACCCCTGACCCCTGACCCTGCTGGCCTCTCAGAGTAAGGGAAGCAGCACTTGCCACTGTCCATCCCTGCAGACGAGGTGGCAAGGGTCAACTCAGGGTCATCCCAGCCTGCCCACGGGTCTCTCACTTAGCCAGGCATACGATCACGCATTCACTCATCAAACAAGTCTAGAGAACTGTGACCACCAAGGCCCAGTCCCGGGGGCTGATGATAATTCACCTAAAGATTGTCTATCTGTCCTGGGCTGGAGGATTCAAGCAGAGGCTCCGATGTCCCCAGATGGCAGCAGAACCAGCGATCTGGGTATAGGCTGGGCTACCTGGGTGGGCTGGGCGAACCGGATTAACTTCTGGGAAGGCCACCTCTAGAGGGACTCTTCAGACAGGCCAGGTGGTGGAGGGGGCTCCGAAGTGACTCCCTCCTGCTAAGCCACACCCAGCTCCTCTTTTGCATGTATGTATGTATGTATGTATGTATGTATGTATGTATGCATATATGTATGTATTTAGTGTTGGGGGGTATTGGAGCGTGTGTGGAAGTCAGAGGACAGCCTGCAGTTGTTTCTCTCCAGGGATTGAACCCAACTCCTTAGGCTTGGCAGCAAGTGCTTTACTCACTGAGCCTTCTCAGGGGTCCTAACACTTTATTGTTTAAAAATATCTGCATGTGCATGCCTGTTTGCATGTGCGTGAGTGTATGTGTGCACATTTGCATGTATACAGCACCCGAGCAGAGGTCAGAGGACAAGTTGTAGGAGCCTGCTATCTTCTTCCATGTGGTTCCTTGGGACAACACAGGTCTTTGCTGCAATCACCTTTTCCAGGTGAGCCCTTTTGCCAGCCCCTGCCTGTAGTTTATCAAATGTCGCATTAAGTAATGCTCAGTGGAATCGCCTGGTGGTTGTTGTTGTTGTTGTTGTTGTTGCAGTTTGCCATGAAGAGACAGCGAATATCGTTTTGTTTTGTTTTGAGACAGAGTTTCCCTGTGTAGCCCAGACTATCCTGGAACTCACTGCTCTTCTCCTGCCTTAGCTTGGCACGAGCCACCACATCTAGTTTAACAATGTCCCTAGTCAGTTTCCTTTTTCTTTTTCTTTTTTTCTTTTATTTTTATTTTTAAAGATTTTATTTTTATTTATTTATTTATCATATGTAAGTACACTGTAGCTGTCTTCAGACACTCCAGAAGAGGGCGTCAGGTCTTGTTACAGATGGTTGTGAGCCACCATGTGGTTGCTGGGATTTGAACTCCGGACCTTCAGAAGAGCAGTCGGGTGCTCTTACCCGCTGAGCCGTCTCTCCAGCCCCTCCAGCCCCTGCTTTTTCTTTTTTACATGAACCATTCAGTCACTTTTATCAGACACTAGTTCTCAGAGAGGGTATGAAGGTTCGGCCAGTTGAATTCTTCCTGGCTCAGAGTGGGGTAAGGGCTTTGCTCAGCCATGCAACGCCCTCCACAGAGACCCCTCTTCAGTGGTTCCTGCGTCACTGCTCATGTTTGAGTTCCTTGTAAGAAATGCAGTAGCTGAAAACCATGCAGGCTGCCAGTACCATGTTAATCCCTGAGACAGACACTGCCTTTCCGAACTTGTAATACTGGTCATACCCTCTCCAAAGGCTCCTGCAGCGCCACTGGGGGTAAAATCCCTGCATTGATAGCCAGCTTGGCAGCTCTCCAGGTTTAACCTCCATGGCATGAGCGACGCCATCTTTAAGTCCTGGTATCCACAGAAATCCAGCCGCACACAAAGGCTGCTGGGAAGGGTGGACACACTCCTGTCCCCCTAATCAGTTTTCAATTAATGATCATAACAAAAAAATTCTTCAGCCTGCCTGGCTCCCTGGCGTGTGGGCCAACATCCAGCTCCCCTCCTGGGGACAGAGAAGCCGAGCCTCAGCGTCAGCTGCAAAGAAATCACTCATCAGGGCTTCCAGGCAGGACTCAGAAACCACATGGACTCCAGCCCGAGATTTCTCCTGAGCTAAATATAGCTGGGTAGAGAGAACATGGACCAGGCTCTGTGTGTGTGTGTGTGTGTGCACGTGTGTGTGCACGTGTGTGTATGTGTATGTGCACATGTGTGTGTGTGCACGTGTGTGTGTGTGTGCACGTGTGTGTATGTGTCCACTAAGGATGTATCCGAGTGCAGGCGTGTGTGCAGAGATCAGCATACACAGATACAAGTGGGAGTGTGTCAGAGTCTATCTTCAAGTGTGTGCTGTGTGTGAGGATGTCTGCAGACAGGCACAGGGCAAGGCATTTCTGTGAGCATGTGTGTGTGGCTGTGAGCATGTGTGTGTGGCTGTGTGCATGTGTGTGGCTGTGTGCATGTGTGTGTGGCTGTGTGCATGTGTGTGTGGCTGTGTGCATGTATATGTGGCTGTGAGCATGTGTGTGTGGCTATGAGCATGTGTGTGTGGCTATGAGCATGTGTATGTGGCTGTGTGCATGTGTGTGTGGCTGTGAGCATGTGTGTGTGGCTGTGAGCATGTGTGTGTGGCTGTGTGCATGTGTGTGTGGCTGTGTGCAAGCCAAGTCAGGGCTTTACTCTACTCAGGAGCCACACCTCCATCCTTGGCCAGTATAATCATGTACACACACACACACACACACACACACACACCTCTGCATATCATCAGTATGGACATGGTTGCATTTGTCCACATATGTGTTGGGACATGTTTCTGTCTTTCATAATTTTCTGGTGGGCAGTTTTGGCTTTTCATTGTGTCTTCTGACCCCAAGCTGTGATTCTGCAGAGTTGTGTTACCAGCCAGTCCCTGACTCGTGCCCAAGCCATGCCCCCTCACTCTCCCCTCCCCCCCCCCCCAGGTAGCAAGGGAATCAACTGTAGCCAAAACCCTGAGAAGTGAGTCAGCTAGGCTCATTCCTCACAGGCAGCTAGCTCACCATGAGGCTGGGCACGTGGCTGCCCTGGGGGAAAGGCTTGTGGGTGGAGTGTGGCCTGCAGAGCTCCCGGCCGTGTCCATGGGGACCACAGCACAGTCTCCGGGCAGCACAGGAGAACTCAGGGCATTACCTGTGGGTGACTTGGGGAGATGGCCTCTCAGAGAAGCCCTTGCTCTTGGGGAGGCTCTGAGCATCCTGCTAGAGTTGGAAGCCAGGGCTGGGGTTTAGCTCCCTGTGTGGGGAGAGGTATAATTACACCTCCCATGTGCTGGGGAGGATGAAGATGGCCACCTCAGGACCAAACATGGAGGAGACCGTGATAGAAGTAACACAGAACTCAGACACGCAGGGAACGTGAAGAAATTCACAATGCTACCAGGATGCTACGCCTGGTGCCTGCCTCTGCCACTTCAGACAGGAGCTCCCTGTGATGGCCGCACAAGTCTTGGGGGGCCTGAGGGGCCCTGGCATTCTCTTTTTGGTTCCACAGATCTCAAGAGACCCTGCAACCTGGACACTAGCCCAACTGAAGCCGTGGAACCCCACATGCCGAGAGGGGAGGGAGCTGGGGTCCCCTGGGTGGGTGACTTGGGGGTCTAGTGCAGCTGTACCCAGGCTCTGTGCATGGTTCTGGGTGGTTCCCTATGCAGCAGAGCAGTGTTCACAGCTTTATTTAGCCTATCCCAACAACACTGGGAAGGCAGAGGCCAGCCTGGTCTACATGGCAAGTTCTAGGGTAACCATGACTACACAATGAGGCCCTGTCTCAAAAATCCCTAAGTAAATAAGTAAATGATGGGGTGCTCACTGGCCACAGGAAGACTGAACCAAGAAGACCAGGAGAGACTGGCCAGATCTGTTCACACAGGATGGATGCTCTTAAGGCAGACACGGAGGTGCATCGCTTCACCGGAGTACTCAGGAGGTGGAGGTAGAAGGATCAGGAATTCAAGCTTATCCTTGACTACATTGTGAGTTCAAGGCCAGCCTTAGTAACATGAGAGCACATCAAAAACCAAACACCACCACCACAACCACTAGCAAAAGCCAGTAAGACACCGGAGAATGGGGTGGGCGCACAATGGCCGCCTTCATGCTGGTTTGTGCCTGGGTTGGTTTTGAGACAGGGTTTCTCTGTGCAGCCCTGGCTGTCCTGGAACTCACTCTGTAGACCAGGCTGGCCTCAAATTCACAGAGATCCACCTGCCTCTGCCTCCTGAGTGCTGGGGTTAAAGGTGTGTCCCACCATGGCCCAGTGAGTTACCCTTCTTGGACGTTGTTTGATGACAAGGTTTCTATTAATGGTGAAAACCTTTTAGGTTCACAGTGGACAGTTTTAGAAGGACACGTGGCCGTATAACCAGCCACAGGACACGGGCCATTTCTGTCGCCCTGGCTACTGCCCTGCCCTGTGTTATGGCAGCTGACCTCAGTGACCTTGGATTCAGCCTTCATTTTCTTGTAGGATGAAAGTCCTGGAATTTCACACGACCAAGGCTCTGGCCTCATTATCCCAGCACGACACTGCTCCTGCAATTCACACACTCACACACTTCGCTTTTTCTCATGAGTAAGCAACAGGCCATCAAAGACAGAAGGCACAGCCCAGAGACTCAGCAGGCAAGGGTGCCCTGCCAAGCCTGAGAACCCAAGTTCAAGCCCTGGGACCCACAGAATGGACAGTGAGCATGAATTTCCTGAAGTTATCTGAGCTCTGTACATATACTGTGTCACACACACACACACACAAACACACACATGCATATACATATACACATATACATATATGTGCATACACATATACAATATATACATACATATATGTACACACATATACACACAAATGTATATATGCATATACATATACATACACATATATACAAACATATACACTAATATATACACACATACATATATACACATGTACACCTACACACACTCACATATATATACACACGTACACACAGAAACACAGACATACAGACACACACATACATATACATATTCACACATATATACATACATACATATACATACATAAACACACTTATACACATACACACATATACATATATACACACAAACATATATACACACACCATCTCTTTAGCTCCTGCTTTGCTTTTTTGTGACAGTCTCATGTCACCTGGGCTGTCCCCATCATGTACATGAAGCTGAGGAAGACCAGCTCCCCCTGCCTCCGCTATGCAGTACCAGGTTGACTGATGTGTGTTTGTTGAAAGGTGCTACTTTGGCAGGTACAAACTCACAGGCCTGGGTGTGTGACAACAGCCAACCATAACCTACAGCACCGTGACCCCCTGCCCACTGCCCTTCACCTCGCCTGGGCCGTCGATCATGGTAACATGCTCACGGGTGGGACCAAGAGGGCAGTGGGGTGCAGGGGTCCCTCCAGTGCAGAGCATGCTGGCCTGACTCCTGAGCACCACCCACTGTTGCCTGGGGCAAAGTCTGGGTTTGGAGGACTCCCAGGTTAGAGAAGCCCTGTAACCCCAACAACTCTGTAGGTGAAGAGGAGACAAGGTGAACTCTGGTGACTTCATAGCTTGATGGGCCTGAGCCACCTCCAACCAAGTCACTGTTCTCACCAAAGGCCCTCTGCTAACAGTGCCTGCAGCTTAACTGACACAGCTTGCTCATAATCCAGTTGGTAAGGTGCTTATAGCTTAGCCAGCAAGGTGCTTGTAGTTCAGCCAATACAGTACTTGTAGCCCAGTGAGTAAGGTGCTTGCAGCTCAGTTGGTAGAGTGCTTGTCGAGCACACAGGAGGCCCTGGAGCCCATCATATCACCCCATAAACAGGGTAGAGCATACCCAGCAGAAGATCAGGAGTTCAAGACCACCCTCAGCTACATAGCCAGTTTGAGGCTAGCCTGTGCTACATGAGACCTAGTCACCACAAAACAAATAATAAGCTATATACAAAGTCCCTGTGTGGATACCAGGGGAGACACGGTAGAAGGAAGATGGGGGACTGGATGCTGGCAGGGAGAGTCTCCATCTCTGGACATCTTGTGGGGAAAGGGGACCTGAGCAGCCACAGCCACCATGGAGAAAGATGTGGATGTTCTGTGTAGATCCAGGTCAGGAGTCAGATGCAGCACAGCCTCGAGCAGAAGTGGCTGCTGACAGCTGGGTGACCGGTGCTTCCTGCAAAGGTGGACGGGCCAGTTTGATGCTTTCTGTTGAGAAACCATGTGCAGGGTGAGGCCTCTCCTCTGACCTGTCCAGAGGCTATGGGGAGAAGTTACTACTACCCAGCTGGGCCCAGGGGGACTTGGGAAAAGTCAGGGCCCAAACTGAGCCAAGTGGGCAGGGTGCTTGCAGCTCTGTTGGTGGAGTGCTTAAAGCTCAGTTGCTATAGTGCTTGTGGCTCTGTGATTGCCTGGATGAACAAAATCTTAGGTGCCATGCCCAGCACTGCGTATACCTGGTGTGGCAGCCATCCCAGAACTGGGGAAGTGGAGGCAGGAGGATCAGGAGTTCAAGGGTACCCTGGGCTACAAGTTCTTTACTGCAGACTGCTTATAAATCAATAGAAATGTCTCCTCCTGAACTCCTGTTGCACAACTCCATGGCAGAGTCCATGGGACGAGCGCACCACCAGGGACCTGGCTTTGTCATGGGCCCATGCAGACATGGATTTGGACAATACTCTGGAATCCCCTCTTTCCCATGCCCCAGATTCCACTTGTGCCTTCTCTAACCAGAAAACAGTGGCTTTGAGTTGGGGCAACAGGTCCACGCTTGTCCTTCTGCACCCAAGACAGGAACCCCACATCCATGACCTCTTTCTGAGGCATGTGGACTTTGAGGAAAATACCTGTAGATCATCACCTTGCACAACCTGGTCAGGTGATGAGCTCAGGTCACCTGTTTGTGGACAGAGAATGAAAACATGTTCTGGAATGTGCTGGGGTTGTGGGCACAATATGGTGAGACATTCACAGACAGAGACATGGGAAGGGTGCTTGTAGCTTAGTGGCAGGGTGCTTGTAGCTCAGTGGGCAGTGGTTGTACTTAGTGGGCAAGGTGCTTGTAGCTCAGTGGGCAGGGTGCTTGTAGCTCAGTGGGCAGGGTGCTTGTAGCTCAGTGGGCAGGGTGCTTG
>NC_034598.1:45498419-45500394 GCF_900095145.1 Mus pahari
GGTGCTTGTAGCTCAGTGGGCAGGGTGCTTGTAGCTCAGTGGGCAGGGTGCTTGTAGCTCAGTGGGCAGGGTGCTTGCCCAGCATGCTGAAACCCTGGGTTCCATGTCCAGCATGGGACATGGGGTTGCAGAGTTGTTATCCAAGTACTTGGGAGGCAAAAGCAGAAAGATCAGAAGTTCAAGGTTATCCTTGTCACATAGGAAGTTTGAGGCCAGCCTCAGATACATGAGACTCTGGCTCAAGCAATAACAACAACAACAACAACAATAACAATAATGAAGAGATGGTCTAGGGTGGTGAAAATTTCTGTTATCTGGCTGGTCTCAAACTTCTGCATTGAAGTAATCCTCCTGCCTCAGCCTCCTATGTAGCTTGGAGTTCTTTGCGTGACATTGTCACCAGCTCATTTGTGTGTGTTTGTGGAGACAGCCTCTCTCTGGAGCCCGGCAGACCTGGAACTCTTTACATGTGTGGAAGTCCAAGGGCAGCTTTAGGGAGTCTGTTCTTTCCACTAAGTGGGTCCTGAGGAGGACTGAATCTGGTCATCAGGCTTGGCAGCAAGCCCCTTCACCACTGAGCCATCTCACCAGCCCCCTTTCCTTTCCTTGCCAGATGGGGTCTCATGTAGCCCAGGCTGGCTTGAAATTCCCTAAGTAGCTGAGGATAGCCTTGAACTCCTGGCCTGCTGGGATAGACCCAGGGCTTCAGCATGCCAAGTACGTGCTCTGCACGGAGCCCAGCCCCAGCCATGAGTAACTCCATCCACCCTCTGCAGTACCTGTCGACCCAAATCTAGAGGCTGAGGCAGAGGGATTGTCACAACTTTGAGGCCAGTCTGAGATCATCAGTGAGACCAAGGCGCAAAAGAAAAACAAAACTGGAATTAAATCAATGTGCTGCATGAGCTCAGGCTGGGAGCGTTGACCTAGCTCTGGAGACTGAACTCGGGTCCTTTACCCACATGGCTGTCTTCCAAGCCTCGAACTTAGTAGCATTAATTGATGATTTATTGAGACCAGGTTCACACCTGGCTAAATTTTGTTTCTGCAGTACAACTCACAACAATCCTACTGTCTCCAAGACCTTGTGTACTTCCAAGAGTGGCCAGAAGGGGGCGTCGGTTCCCCTGGAGCTTGGAGTCACAGAGGGTTGTGAACCCCATGTGGGTTTAGGAACCGAACCTGAGTCCTCTGCTGGAGCAGTCAGTGTAGTAACCGCTAGGCTATCTCCCCAGGCTACAATGGCTCTAAAGTAGAGCTGAGGGGGCCATTAACGCCCCCCCCCGCCTCCGCAATTCACTTTAGGAAACAATGACATTCAGATCCAAAAATGCTGGGGAACCTGTGCATGCCGGGCATAGCTCTCATAGCTGGGACACCGCCACTCCTCCAGGCTGGGAAAGCACAGCCGCCCCTCCCCTCCCGCAGTCTTCTCTGCTGCTGAGAAAGTCCCGGGCCAGCTTGGAATCCTGTGTCAGGGGACCGGAATGTGGGGAATGCTGGGGAAAGGGTGGGGGAAAGAGACAAGGTCCCCAGGTGGGAGAAGGAGGCCAACCCCGGGAGGTCTCAGCTGGGAAGACACCCGCCTCCCTCCCCGCAGGGCCTGGATCTGGGAATAGGAGGGAACCGGGCTGTGTGTCTGCCTGTCCCTTTCCAGTGCAGGAGCCAGAAACCGGCAAACGAAAGGATTCTTTAAGATCAGGGCCTCGGGCTAGTGTGGTCCCAGGGACTCCGTGGTGCGCCCCACCCCACCCACGCGTGTTCAGGAAGGGATGAGACTGGAAGTGGCTGGAGTCGGGGGCAGGGGGGGGGGCTCCATCCTTTGCACCACAGAAACCGAGCTCGGTGGCCAGCTTCTGCAGGCAGAGGCAGGAGGATGGAATCTAGGGTCACCCAGAGTGACTGAGGCCAGCCTGGGCTACATGAGACCGTGTGTGTGTGTGTGTGTGTGTGTGTGTGTGTGTGTGTGTGTGTA
>NC_034598.1:45500561-45541886 GCF_900095145.1 Mus pahari
GGGGCGGGGCGCTGGAACTGAGGGATTCTAGGCTGGATCTAGGGTGGAAGGAGTGGACCCTCTCCTTGGCCACCCCCACAGCCCCTCACTGGGGAGTCTAGGCAGGGACTCCTCCTTGACTACGCCCCCTTTACTGTTTATTTTGAGACAAGGCGTCCCTAAGCGGCCCAGTCTGGCCTTGAACTCCGGTTTTCTCCTCAGCCTCCTAGAGCACCATGTCTCACTCCTATCTCCCTGTCAACACCCAGGGACCCGGCTCACTTTTCCCTCCCTGGTTTCTCCTCCTGCCTGCCAAAAAAAAAAAAAAAACCCTATAAAAAAAAAAAAAAAAAAAAGTTAAGAAATAAGTGGAAAACAAACACAAAACACAACCAAACCGCGGGGCCGGATGGGCAGGAGGCAGACGCAAGACGTCTGTTCACTCCCAGCACATGGTGTTCAGAAAGGAGCTGTGTTTACAGAGCCCAGATCAGAAGCCAAACAAACCAGGCTGACATGCGGTGGCTGCGCAGAGCCTGGCTGTAGCCCCCTGCACCTGGGCAACCTTAGACACATCATGGTATACAAAAATAGTCTCAACCATGATTGCACACCACTGTATGCACAGGGGTCCCAGTGATGACTGCACACCAATTCTGAAAACAAGGTCTCCTCAATGATGTCACACCACTATATCTACAAGGGTCTTAAGCACAATTGCATGCCAGCTGTATACACCAGGACCTTGGTGATGACTACATGTCCCTGGGGCATGTACACAGGAAGGAGCCCAGGACTGGGGGGAGGGGATTTCAAGTTGCTGGGTCACGTGATTGATTGTGCTTGGTTTGGCTTTTTTTTATTATTATTAATTTTTTCGGAAATTGCCAAACTGCTTTCTAAGGCAGCTGTGCCGTCTCCTCTCCCCACCCGTGCAACCCGAGTTGATTTTTCCAATTTAGTTGTGCAACCGTTTGCCCTGTTCTTTTGGCTTCGCCTGGCCTGTGTTTATTCAGTGAGTCTTGGCCTAGGGGGTTTCGGATGGGGTGACTGTGACATTTGGGGAGCCCTTGGTATGGAATGGGTGCAGGCCCCGTAGAGAATGCTATAGCACAATGTCCCTAGCACCCAGGGGATCTCAGCTTGGCTTAGTCTCCACAGAAAACGTAATGGTCACAGCAGGTGCTGCCCGTGGCCTTGAGCAAGCCGCTGAAGGACTGCTCCTCTGCGTTTCCCCTGGCAGCTGTGATGGGGACCTTCAGGGTGTCCCCTGACCCCCAGCAGGCTCTCCTGTCACAGCAAACACTGGAGAGGGCTGAGAGCCATGGACAGAGGTTGACAGCCTCTGTCCAGCCATAGGAATGTATGCATGTTGGGATTCCCTGGTGAGCCCTCCCTAGGATGGATGGGCCAAGCCTGTAGCTTCTCAGGGTCCTGGTGTGGGGCTGGCCACGTGAGGACAGTGTGTGACCTCACAACAGGACTTGGGGGGTGTATTTCCGACGGAAACCAGTGACCCAGATGAAAAACAGCATCTTGTGACTCTCTGTCAGCCGTGGCCCCTTTGTTCACAGAGTAAATGGGTCCCTGTTTGGCTATATTTAGAAAAGGACCAAAGAATAGCTGTGAGTAAAATGTCCACAAGAGGCAAAAACAGAGTCCAGGCGGGCCCTGCTCCCAGTGCAGAGCCCTAAAATGAGCTGACTTGTGCTGACAGTGACGGGGCTGTCACCTTAGTGACAGGAACTGCAGAGAAAGGACCACTGTTTACCCATCTGGCACTCTGGGGGCAGTGGGTGGTGACCTTTGGTCCCTTCCGGCTGTGTGTGTGTGGAGGGTAGCCATGATCATGTGAGAGTTTGTAACCTTGGGTATGGGGCCTGGGCCAGAACACGCAGCCCCGTGGCTCCTGTCACCCACTCTTAGCTTCCCGGTCCTGAGGAAATGCTGTCACCCTGGATCCATGCCAGGGCACAGGGCAGCCTGGGTCTCGTGAGCCTGTAGCTCCTGGGCTGAAGGAAGGGAGGGTTGGTTGGAGAGAGGAGAGGGCAGTGTGGGGACTCAATGAATTCCTGTAAGTGCCACTAAAACCTTTCTGTCTCCCTGCAGCCTCTGGGATATTACTTTTCCACGATCACAAGAAATCCCTCCAAGAAATTCTGATGAAGTACTTGGCTCAGTAGTGCTGGGCGTCAGAGCATGGCCCAACTTCCCTGGATACCAGCCCCAGTTGGGAAAGATCAGGAAGACCCCACAGGGGCTCCCGCCTATCCCAGTATCCACGGGCCTCGCATCCCTTGGCCTGTGGCCCCTTCCTGTCTTGTCAGAGCCATCAGCCTGGAACTGCCTGGTCTCTCCTCCTCTCACCCCTTGTCTTGCTCTGCGGAGAACCACGTGGAGACATTATGCTGTGGATGATGTGATGGCCCCAGTTCAGTTTGAATCTACCTGTTATGGGAAGGGGCGTGGCACCCCAAGCCTCAGATTTCACATGCAGATGTTTACAGAGCTCCCCCCTCCAACACATTCTAGAATCTGGTATTCAGAGCTGGCACAGGACGATGGCAGTGACAAACACCCCGACTCCAGGGAGCTCATTGATAATCCTACTTCACTGAGCTGATTCTGTCCCCAGATCCACTGTCCATCCCAAGATGGGGGCCCTCACAGCCAGGTGCCTGGGATGGAGCTCAGCGGGTGCCACTGAGGGCACATGCATGGCTTCGATTTGGCTGTGTGGGAGGCGACAGCCCAACCAGAGAATGGAACACCTTGCCGAAGTACTGGCCTCTGGTGGCTGCTCCTGTGCTGTGGGAAGCTGGAAGTCCCCACACTGCCCTCCAGGGCTGGGATCTGTTCCCTAGGGGGAGGAACTGTAAGAGTCTCATGAACACCCTGGGCTGTGTGGCTCAGTGAGGCTTGCCTAGCATGAGTGAGGCCATAGGTTCTATCTCTAATAATAAACGCAAAGCAAGTAGAGGACTGGAGAAATGCTAGGGGGTAAAATGCTTGCTTTGTGACCAGGCGGTCACAGGTTCAAACCCACATAAACATCCGGGTTGTGTAGTGCAGACCTAGGATCTGTGCTGCGAGGGGGGAGGTGGGTTGCTGAGACAGGAGGATGCCTGGAGTAGTCTCCTGAGTCACCCCACCTCAAAACACGAGTCTCCAGTTTGTGAGCCCACCCATCCATGCATGCAAACACACATGATGTATGTGAGAGACGGCCCTGTGTCTGTGACCACTGGCTGCTCCCACATAGGATCTGACTTCAGTTCTCACACGCACATGGAGTTCACAGCCCTCTGCGACTCCAGCTCTGGAGAACCCAATGCCCCCTTCTGGCCTTTGCCACTCAGGAACTGCACTTAGGTTTACAGAATAACATGAAGGCAAAACACACATAATATAATTTTATGAGACTGACATGCTGCCTACTGCACTAAAGAGGCTCCTTCATAAAATAATTTTATTAAAAAAAATAAGCGGTACATCTATATACTAGCAAGTTAGACAGTTGGCCTAAAAGACAAAATATCAATTATTAAAAAAAGATAAACTACTGAATCAGACATGACTCAGATGAAAGTTTTTAAAAGGAGAGAGGGACTTATTTATTCTACTTTTGTGTATTTGGGTGTTTCCTACATGTCTGTCTGCACCCTGGAACTGGAGTGACTGTGTGAGCCCCTGTCACGGGAGTGCCGGGTCCTCTGCAGGAACAGCCAGGGCTGTAACTGCTGAGCCAGCTTCTGGCCTTGGCTGCTGCTTTGGCCACATCCTTACACAGTAGAGAGGACAGGACCAACACGCACAGGGCAGAGCTGACCCGCAGGGACCTGAATTTGAACTCCTAGCTCTGCAGCTATTCTGAGATGACAAGAGGCTCCTCGTGGGTCATGATGGAAGGAGAAACTGTGGCTTCTGTCTCCACCATGCCAAACCAAACAAACAATTCACTGGAGGCTCCACTTTTCTTTTTCTTTTCCTATCTGTTTGTTTGTTTGCTTGCTTTGGTTTTTAGGGATAGGGTTTCTCGGTGTAGACTTGGCTGGCCTGGAACTCTAGCCTCCCGAGTGCTGGGACTAATGGCGTGCACTGCCACAACCCCACTCTAATGCCACCCAGGCCTTGGAGGCTGAGGCAGAAGAGTCATGAGTTGTGGTCCAGCCTGGGCTGTGTGGAATATTGTCATAAACAAAGAAAACAAACCAAAGGAATGAACGAGCAAAGATAGAGAGATGCCTTCCTTCGCAGATGGGCACACTTACATTCTCACTTTTGTACTCCAACTTGTATTATTCCACGTCAGTCCCTGGAGCCTCCCAGCGAGGTCGGAGTGCACAGAGGCACGTGCACCGGCTGAAGGAAAACAAAATTCCAGGGCCCCGCGTCTGCACGGAACATTTGGGAGGGTTGCTGTCTGCCGGCTGCTTTGATGTAAGCCACTTGTGGAAGGGTGGGGAACTAGAAGTTAGGTTAAAGCTTGTGACCTGGGATTCACAGCTGACAGGTGACTGGGACCAGACTGGGCTGGGTGGAGAGTCAGGGAAGTGGAACCCTTTAGGGGAGTACTGACTGTGGGCTATCCTTCTAGCAAGCTGTGGTATATGAACACACCACACACACATACACAAACACCATATGAATACACACAGGAACATGGGCACACACACACACCACATGAACACATACCACACCACACACATGAACATGCACACACATGCACAAACACATGAACATGTATGCATACCACACACATGACACACACACATGAACATGCACACAGTCATGCACAAACATACACACACACATGAATGTTTATACACACATGAAGACGCACTTGTGTACATACATGACAATACATGTACACACACTTGAACACACACAACACATACACATATGTGAACATGATGCACACATACACAAACACATGAAACACACACACACACACATGCACACTGTCTTACTTATTGCCCTGGCTAGCTGTGTTTTGTGTACACATGCATGTGGAGACCAAAGGAAAACCCAAGTCATTCCTCGGCTGCTGGCCATCTTGTTTATTGAGACAGTGGGCTAGGCTGAGCAGCTGGCAAGCTCTAGGGGTCCTGCTGCCTCATCCCCCAGGCTCTGAGGTTACATAAAGTGTTTGCAAACACTTTACCATCTTAGATGTCTCCCAGTCCCCAGGCTGGCCTTGAACTTGGGCTCAAGGGCTGCCCCTCACACTGTGCAGGACGCGGGGTGGAGCTGGGTTGGTGAGGGGAAAGCAGGGGATTAGGGGTGCTGTCCTTCCACTTGGGCTTTAATTGGCAGATTCCTAGGGCCTGACCCAAGCTGAGGTCCCTAGTGAGATTAGGCAGTTAGTACCCCGTCATCACTCCTGGGGGATCCCCATCTTTGAGGCTGCTTCTGCAGTGGGCTGTCCCTGGTGAGGCCAACCCAGGCTGGGCTGGTGGCTCACGAGGCAGGAGGCTGCTGCCCTCTGGCTGGGACAGTCCCTGTGATTCCTGCCATCCACCTCAGCCCCTCTTTCTTCACAAACAGTAGATGTTCTCACAAAACCAACAGGGGTTTTTCCACCCACTCAATGGGTGGCTGCTTAGCCTGAGACCAGCCTTCTCTACTGGAGAAGGAGGCTGAAGGAAAGCTGAGGCCTGGACCATCCGCTGTGGGCATCCTGGGCACCGAGCGGGATTCCTGGGCTCTGCCTTCTCCATGGTCACATGTTTATACAGACATCACTCAGGTATGCCAAGTCACACAGAGTCAAGACAGTAGGGGCTGAGGCTCTGGGTCATCAGTCACCTCATCTTAGAGATGCCTAGATGCTTGAAGGTGATTTCTCATCCCACACCCCAAACACCCGCTTCTTATTTTATTTTTGAGACAGTTTCTCTGTGATTTCTGACTTGTCCTGGAACTCACTCTGTAGACCAGGCTGGCCTTGAACTCTCAGAGACTCTCCTGCCTCTGCCTCCAGAGTGCTGGGACTAAAGGTGTCTGCCACCACACTCCCACCATTCATTCATGTACCTTTTTATTTTGAAATGCAAATTCAGAGAAGTTATTCCTGTGATGGATAGTGTCGCACATTTTAAAAGCACACACACCTGTGTCCTAGTCACTCTCAGGAAGGTGTGGTTCAGTGGGTAAGATCAAGTGCTTTGTAAGCACAAAGACCCAAGGTCAAGTCCCCAGGGGGGACTGTGTGGAGCTGTAAAATCAGAGCTATTTGAGGTATAAATGAGAGCCTCAGATGTAAGAAGCCCAGCTCCAGGTCCTGGGACTTGCATATACGCTTGCTCACACATCGCCTGCCCCTCGAGGTTCCCAGTACCTTCTCTGAACATGCACCAGGACACTAATGTTGCTGTGATCCCTGTTATAGTAGCAACTTCTTCAGTACCTGAGGACACATCCCAAGACCCTTAGCAATAATGAAAAAGAAAACAGAGCCAGACATTATAACCATCACTAAGAGACACAAAGTTTGCTACAATTGTAACAAAATGACTACATCACCACCAACGAGCATTCAGCACCGAAGCCCTCGCTTAGGAAGCTGAGGCAGTAGGATGGCCATGAGCTTGAAACCAGCCTGGGCTGCAGAATATCCTACTGGAGAAAAGCAGGCACACAAGAAAGAGAAAGGGAAAGCTGCGGCCTGCTGTGAGGGCCATAGACACCAAGGGAACCAAAGAGCAGTTTGAGCTAGTTGGCCACGGCAGCTTCCACCAGCACCTTCAAGGCCACTGAACCTGCTTGTGGTCTTGGCCATGGTCTGCTGTGAGGCCCTCCTACCATGACCCAAGTGCAGCCATGGCAGATGGGCACCGTGATGCCAGGCTCCTCGCTCCTCTTTAAATAGTGGACGGGGCGATCCGGAGTCTTCAGATATTCTCTTCTGGCCTCTTGACAACCATGACTCCACTTTGGATACAGGGTAGACAGACAGAGGGGCTTGCTTGCGTGACTGAGTGAGGGGTGACAGTGCCGACTCTCTCCCTACGCTAAGACCTGCTCTGACCCTAAGCAGCCTGGGTAAACTCTGGGAACTTGGTGTGTGCGCAGGCATGTGGCAGTTACAGTGCAGGGAGAGCTCCCAGCTTGCAGTGGGAGGAAGCAGGGATTCAGCTCAGACCCACAGGCCCAGGCTCCTCTTGGGGGGACAGCTCCCTGGGTGACATTTCCAGGTTGCCTGTGCCTGCTCCCCTTCAGTCCCCACCTCAACGTCTCCAAGAGCCCAGACTCTGATGTCACCCAGTAGCCTCCTGGAAGGATGTGAAAACAAAGAGTTCCCACTTCTCTTTTTTTCTGCCCCTCAGAAGCAACCAAGGAAGCCAGTCCGTGTCTCAGCAGCTCAGCAAGGGCAAGGGAAACCCCCAAGCCTTCTCCTGTGTCTTCTCAGGAGGAGGCGAGATGTGAGAGAAACCCCAGAGATCCTGAGGGGTTTTAGATCTGGGCATCTGAGGCTCCTGGGACCCAGAGCAGCTGGGCTGCCACCTTTCATCTCATGTAGCCCAGGCCGGCCTGGAACTCAGCGGCTAAGGATCTGTTCCCACCTCACGAATGCTGGGATGCTAGGAGTCACTCCCAGGCTTGGTTTCTGGGTACCGGGGGTGAAGTCCAGGACCTTGTGCACGCTGGCCAAGGACCCTCCCTGCCCACTGAGTTCCAGAAGTGGAGTCATTTTACACAAGGCAAGTTCATTTCTGCAGAACTTGCTCGCCTTCCCAGCTGCTGTTCAGTGCAGTAGCATCCTGCCAGACCTGAACAAAGTTTGACTAATTCCAGAACATTCCGTTGCCACCGAACAGACCCTATGTCCATAAGCTGTTCAAACCAAGCCAGGTGTGATAGCATATACCTGTCATCCAAGCACTGAGAAGGCTGAGGCAGGGGGATTACTGTGAGTGGGAGGCTAGCCTGGACTATAGAGTAAGTTCAAAGCTAGCTCAGGCAGCTTCAACCCAGAGATGAATAATGAAATAAACATAAATAAACAGGCTTGCCCCTCAAGCAGCTAGGGTGGCGAGAGCCATTGGGTTTCCCATATGACTGAACACACTCCGGCAAAACCTTCAAGCTCTACGTCCTCTAGGGCCGACAAGATGACTGAGTGGTGAGAGAGGCTTGTGGCCAACCCCATGTGATGACCTGAATCCTATACCCAGGTCTAAGTGGTGAAAAGAGAAAACTGCAGTCTGCCCTTTGACCTCCAGGTGCGTGCCCCGGCACCACACACACAAGAGATGAATGAGATGAAAATTTTAAGGCAAAATCTTTAGTGCTCGCTTAGGCTGCTTGACAGAATACTGTGCAGCTACGAAAAAGGTCAAGGCCAGCCGGGCATGGTGGCGCACGCCTTTAATCCCAGCACTCGGGAGGCAGAGGCAGGCGGTTTCTGAGTTTGAGGCCAGCCTGGTCTACAAAGTGAGTTCCAGGACAGCCAGGGCTACACAGAGAAACCCTGTCTCAAAAAAAAAAAAAAAAAAAAAAAAAAAGAAAAGAAAAAAGAAAAAGAAAAAGGTCAGATGAAGCTCTGGGAGGGTTCAAGCTGGAACAGAAGGAAGGGGTGGCATGTGGAGAGGGGAAGACTCCTTACAAGGAAGCCAGTGGAAGATAGGGGCTCACCAACTGGGTCCTGGATCAGCTGCAAGTCTGGGTAGAAGCCGTGACCTTGAGGAGAATGATCTGAAAGTGACCTCTGCCTGCAGGGGTGAGCCACAATGCAGCACAGTCTGGAAAGGACTGGAAAGTTCCAGAGATCTAGCAGATGTAGACCACAGCTTGGGCTCTTGCAGCGTCAGTGCCAGTGTGTACCTGTTTCCCAGGAGCCTGCTCCACACAGGCTACACAGATGCGGGCTGGAGACAGCCGGGCCTCAGCTTCTCAGCAGCCTGAGTCATCTGAGGGCATGTGCTGACCTTTGCTGGGGTTACTGATTGGTCGGTAGAGCAATTGTCTCACAAGTGGGAAGCCGGGAATTCTTCCCCAGTGATGAGGATGGGAGCTCAAAGTGTGGGCTCTCACTCTATCATCCAGGCTCGCCTCAAATTCATGGTGATCCTCCTGCATCAGCTTCCTGAGTACTGGGATGACACGCATGAATTGCAATGCTCAGAAAAATTAGCTTTGAGACAGGGTCTCATGTAGCCCAGGCTGGTCTAGAACTCACTATGTAGCTGAGGATGACCTTGAACTCCTGATCCTCCTGGCTCAGTGCAAGGGTGATAAGTATGAACCTATGTCATGGAGCATGTGTCCTTAAGGGTCATCTATGTTGGAGCAAGCAGCAGAATGCCTTTCTCTTTTTTATGGCTGAGTAATATTCCACTGTATGGACATACCGCCATATGGGTGGACGTTGTTTCCACTTTTCAGCTGTGAAGACATGTGCAAACACCTGTTCCCACCCTGGCTTCCCATTCTTCTGAGGATACAGTAGGGTGGAGTGGGGGTGGGGTCATAAGGAACCCTGCACTCACTCACTTTAACTGCCAGTTTCCCTGTGTGAAGCTGGGCTGTTTTCTCAACTTCCAGAAAACTCCACACTTTCCTCAGCCCTTCACCCTCCTCTGCTAAAGGAGCTCAGGGTCTGTGAGCCCTTGGAGCGGGCTGGGCCTGGGGTGCCCTGCTGCCTCTGCTGGCTCCAGCTTGCTGAAGTAGGACAAAGGTCACTGCGAGCCTTTGGGCAGGAAAGAGAAGCAGGCGGGAACTTTGATTTATTTTCATTTGGCCTCGCTCCGGGATGCATCTGGAAGGCTTCTGAGAAACAGAACTGCCTGGGAGACCCAGAGCCAGCCCGAGACGTGTGCACGCACAGCCACTCGCAGCCACCGCGCAGCTACCCACGTCTGTGTGTCACACATACGTGCTCTTGCTGCCCTAGGCAGACAGAATCCCAGCCCACAGGCTCCCGTGACAGGCCGCAGGGCTAACCAGCGACAGTCAGCCAGGTCACCTCCTGACACATGTGGGACACCCATAGGCAAAGCCCCAGGGCTGCCACTGTCTCCACACCACTGCACAGCAAGGGTGAAATTCACACATTCCGAAGTCACCAGGGCCCTAATTGTCCTGAAAGCCTGGGTGTCACCTCGCGGTGGGAAGCCTTGGGACAGGTCAGTGGGATGGCTTTATTTATTTACTTATTTACTTACTTACTTACTTATTTATTTACTAACAGTGACATGAATGAAAGCCAGACTCTCCTCCAGCTAACAAATCTACCCCTGGCCACACACCCCTTGGCCCCCTTTTAAGAGTCTCATTTTTGTAGATCAGGCTGTCCTAGAAATTGCTATGTAGACCAGGCTGGCTTGAGACTAAGAGACCCGCCTGCCTTTGCCTTTGAGTGCTTCACGGCAAACAGCTACCAGCCCTCGTTAATCTTTATTTTGAAATAGGAACTCGCTGAGGATCTGGGCTGGCCTTGGACTTACAATCCTTCTACGTCATCCTTCAAAATGCTGGTGTGGCACATGTGTGTCACCCTATCCTTGGCTGTCTGAGGCGAGTGGCAGTTTTCTGTCTGGGCTACAGCCTGAGGTCAGTAGGTCCAATCAGGAACCCCCCCCACACACACACCAGGTTCCTGACTCAGTTCTGTACAACCAACACACACACACACACACACACACACACACACACACCAGGTTCCTGACTCAGTTCTGTACAACCGCCACATACACACACACACACNCACACACACACACACACACACACACACACACACCAGGTTCCTGACTCAGTTCTGTACAACCGCCACATACACACACACACACACACACACACACACACACACACACACACAGGTCTGGCACCCTGGGGACATTGGTTGGGGTTGTTCTTGATGGGGTGCCCTGGGCCCTGCAGACCCATGCTGGAACTCCACCATCTTCATGCAAGGGGGAAGGGACCCCGCTCTAAGAGATTTGGGTCATACAGCTGGGAGGGGCGAACAGAGTCTCTAGCCTTTGTCTACCGGCTGTGGTATGGAGGATTCACACCTGGGACCGACTCCCACACATGAAAAACCTCCAGCTGGCAGGGAGCCAATGTCCCTGGCCTGTCTGTGGCTCCTCTGCCTGAAGTCAGGAAATGGCTAGAACTGTTAAGGGGCAGCAAAACTGTTAAGAAAAAACATCCCAATAATGCAAGTTTCTCCTCTGCCGCCTGGCTCCTGGGACAAGCTCTGCAGGAGCATAGCTGGTCTTCTTAGAGAGCTCTGCATGGCTCCCTGCATGGCTACAGCCAGACACCCAGGACTCACACTCATGCCGGAGCAGGTTCCAGTGACAGTTATCAAGCAGGGTCCTCTCCTGGGGACGCTGGCTGCTGCACAGCTAGCTTTACCTGAGGCACGAGGGTAGTGACCTCCTTACTGGGCCATCAGACTGGACTCGGGAACAGCACTAACAAGGCAGTGGCAGGTGGGATAGCATGCATGGAAACAACATGTAGAGCAGTGTGCTCTCGAACACACATACACACATGCATACACATACATCCATACACACATGTACACACATCCATACACACACATACATACACACATGTACATACATACACACATGTACACACATACATACACACATACATACATGCACAAACCATGCACACACATACATACATACACACACACACTGCATACACACTCTTAGTCACAACCATCTGTACAATCAAATGAAACCTTGCTACTTGACCCTTTCCACACTTGTGACAGGCAGAGAATGTCTGGGAGGGAAGAAGGGAAGGATACCCCCCCCCCCCGGGTCCCGTGTCCCCCTGGGTATCTCAGGCCCATTTTTTTTTTAAGATTTATTTATTATTATTATTTTTTTTTTGGCAGTGCTGAAGTCTTTTTTTTTCCTTTTTTATTATTATTTTCTTTATTTACATTTCAAATGCTATCCCGATAGTTTCCCATACCCCTCCCCCCACCTCTGTTCCCCTACCCACCCACTCCCACTACTTGGCCCAGGCCTTGCCTTGTGCTAGGTCATATAGAGTTTGGAAGACCAAGGAGCCTCTATTCCCACTGATGGCCGATTAGGTCATCTTCTGCTACATATGCAGCCAGAAACACAAACCCCGGGGGTACTGGTTAGTTCCTGTTGTTGTTCCACCTACAGGGTTGCAGCCCCCTTCAGGTACTTGGGTACTTTCTCTAGTTCCTCCATTGGGGACCCTGTGTTCCATCCAATAGCTGGCTGTGAGCATCCATTTCGGTGTTGACCAGGCACTGGCATAGCCTCACAAGAGGCCGCAATATCAGGGTCCCTTCAGCAGTATCTTGCTGGCATGAGCATTAGTATCTAGGTTTGGTGGCTGATGATGGGATGGACTCCCGAATGGGGTACTCTCTGGATAGTCCATCCTTTCATCTTAGCTCTAAATTTTGTCTCTGTACCTATAACCTTTCATGAGAGTTATGTTCCTTATTCTAAGGAGGAATGAAGTATCCACAAATATTTATTTTTATATATAAGTACACTGTAGTTGTCTTCAGACACACCAGGAGAGAGTGTCAGATGTCATTACGGATGGTTGAGCAGTCAGTGCTCCTAACCACTGAGCCATCTCTCCAGCCCCCCTCAGAGCCATTCTTTTTTTTTTTTTTTAAAGATTTATTTATTTAATGTATATGAGCATACTGTCACTGACACACAAGAAAAGGGCATCAGATCCGATTTCAGATGGTTGTGAGCCACCATGTGGTTGCTGGGAATTGAACTCAGGACCTCTGGAAAAGTAGACAGTGCTCTTAACCTCTGAGCCATCTCTCCAGCCCTCTCAGGGCTATTCTTAAACCAGCACTTGGGACCCAGTCTGTGATCTCAGCACTGGGAGGGTGAGGCAGGAGGATAGCATAGCTGGTCTTCTTAGAGAAGCTGTGTCAAAAGGAAATCACACAGCCAGGCAGTGGTGGCACAGGTCTTTAATCCTGGCAGAGGCAGAGACAGAGGCAGAGGCAGAGGTGCAGAGGCAGAGGCAGAGGCAGAGGCAGAGGCAGAGGCAGAGGCAGAGGCACAGAGGGAGTTACAGAACAGAGAGGGCTTCACAGAGAAATACTAGCAAAAAAGAAAGAAAGAAAGAAAGAAAGAAAGAAAGAAAGAAAGAAAGAAAGAAAGAAAGAAAGAAAGAGAAAAAAGAAAAAAGAAAAAGAAAAGAAGAAAAGAAAAAAGAAAGAAAGAAAAGAAAAAAAAGAAGAGGGGCTAGAGAGATGGCCCACTGATATTATGAGGCAGCCTCGTACATCCACAGCACACAGCTGACACCTAAGTAGATTTTATAGCCAAAGATTCGACTTTCCTCCAAAAAGTTACATGCATGTGAGTGTCCATGCAGACATCCTACAGTGCATATGACTGGGAAAAACGATAGGTAGCTATTTCCCTAGAACTATTTCAAGACTGGCACAGGAGACAGTTGCCAACAATGCAGAGCTCAGAATTATGGCAAAGCGGGGGGGGGGGGGGGGTGGTGGTCAGGGTGGAACCCCCAGTGAGGGGTGTGGGCGTGGTCAGGGAAAGTCCCGCCCAGAATCCCCCAGTGAGGGGCCTGGGGGCGTGGTCAGGGGTTGCACTCTATTTTTGCGTGAGAGATGTCAGGTTCCTCTCCCATTACTGCAATATAATAACCAAAACAAACTAGGAGGTAACTCCATACTCATTGGAGACGACTAGAGTATTAACGTCATGCAAACGTCTACACATCTGAGCGTGAATGAAGGAATGGACATAGCCTTCTTTGCAGCAGATGGCCAGCGGGAACTTCTAGAAGGAAATGGAAATTAGAAAATCATTAACGGATAGTAGCAGTAGAAAGGTCAGTCCCCGGAGTTCACTCGTGCGCTCAGAGTATCTTCACCCAAGTTACTGATTGACAGCGAGGGAAATGCAAGACTATTTAAAGCTGAGGTGTTCTCTGAATCCCGGGACTCCTGACACTACGCATGCGCATAGAGGGCTGCACTTTTCAGGAGCGCCGCAACCAAATACAGAACACCCAGATCTTCTTGGGAGACATTAGAAAACTCCTAATTGGGGGGTGGGGGCGTGTTCTTGTCTACAGTGAGTGGTTTGTCCCCAAGAGAAGGTTGGAATCAAGAATGACCATGTGAAGGGGCCAAGGAGATGGCTCAGTGGGTCCGTGCACTTTTACAGACAGGAGGACCTGAGTGCAAATCCTCTGTAGCCACAGAACGTTAGGCATGGGGCTGTGCATACCTGAACGCCACTCACTGCGTGGGGGAGACAGGAGGATGACTGGGCTGCTGACCCCTGCCCAGCTTCATGCGTGAGACTCTGCCTCATGGGAATACAATGAACAGCGACAGAGCAGGGAACAGGAACCGATGTCCTCATCTGTCCTCTGTGAATATACACGCACGCACACACACACATGCATGCACACGCACGCACACACACGCATGCACACACACACACACACGCACACACACATGCATGCACACGCACGCACACACACGCATGCACACACACATACACATACACACAGTGGTGTGTGCCTGTTTTCTGAACTATCAGAGGCAAAGGCAGGAGGAACTTGTTTGAGATCAGCTTGGAGTACAGAGTGATAGAAAACCTAACAAAGAAATGAAAAGAGAAAAAGAAAGCAATCACCCCTTCGGGGACAGAGGCATGTCAACTGGGGGCTGTGTAGACCCGGGCTGGGTGAGACCCAGGAGGTGTTCACACCACCTCCAATAGGTGGGACAAGCCCTGTAAACAGTGGCCAGAATGACTCGGGAGTCACCACCAGCCCTACCCCCCACAATCACTGGCCCAGGGCAGCCAGGACAGATTCTCACCAAGAAAAGGCAATAAGGGTCAGTGAGAGGGTTCACTGGGTAAAGGCGTTTTTGGCTAAGTCTGCTCACCTAAGGACCTCAGCCTCCTCCTCCACTTCCATTAGGTACTGTCTGGAAGTGCCAGCTGCTGTAACAGGACAAGAGGGGGAGATACAAGCTAGGCAAATGGGGACAGAAGAGGTAAAGGCCGCTCGTTAAGGCCTCCTGGAAGCTAAGGTCTGTGGTACAACAGTTCCAACCGCCATGCACTGCAAGGCATCCGGTTGGCTACACCAGGGCCACTGAAGGCCAGGGCAGCAGATTGTGCATATTAATCAGATCCCTTGAGAAGGGAGAGAGGACCTCAAATTAGAATGTCACACACATCCTGAGGCAGGAGGATCTCTGAGTTCAAGGCCAGTGTAGTCTATAGAGTGAGTTCCAGGACAGCCAGAGCTACACAGGGAAACCCTGTCTCAAGAACAAAAACTAAACTAAACAAAAGAAGGAAGAAAGAAGAAAGGAAAGAAAGAAGGAAGGAAGGAAGGAAGGAAGGAAGGAAGGAAGGAAGGAAGGAAGGAAGGTCACAGAGATCAAAATAAACCAGCTTTGCGGAGGGCACAGGCATTATGGGTTGTTTGCCTTCAAGACTGACAGCTGGAGATTTTCATGGAGTGGAGCTGGGGTGGTCAAAAGGCCTGCCCCCTCTGCCCCCTCTGCCCCCTCTGCCCCCTCTGCTGAGAAAGGGGACCAGAGCCCAGGGAGGCCAAGGTTGGATGTTGCCCTCTGGTGCTTTCTCAAGTCAGAAACCGTATTTCTTCTCCACCCTCCCCTGACCTTCGCTCCTCTGATGACGTAACTCTCCTTGGCCTCTCTGTGGGAACTTGAGTTTGCAGTGCCCGGCCCACATGGTGGCCTGGGTGACGCAGCCATCTGGGCTCTCTGTGTTCTTTAGCCTAGGTTGGTTGTTGGTGTCCTGCACTGTAGCACATGCCACCTTCCCAGGAAGCCAGTTTCTCTTCCATGGCCACCCTCCAGCCCAACCTTCTGATTGATTGATTGATTGATTGATTGATTCAGTGGTCTGTTTGTTCAGAGTGATGAGGTCACCAACCCCGAGATCTCAGATTTCTCCAGCCTCATATCTGGATTGGCTCCTCCACCTTTCTGTGGGGCCTGTGACAAGGATGGACAGGCCCTGATGCCACGTCCACTGTCTACCTCAGTCACTCAGGGTGTCGCCCAGTTCCTCCCACAGTGTGGAGGGGTCTTGAGGACATCTGCAACACCCAAACACAAGGACCACACCGTGTGGACTCCAGGACAGGAACAGTAGTGGCCAGGGGACAAAGCGAGAACTTTAGACTGGCTTAAATTCTTGAAACAGACAGCAAGGATGATTGCATGAACGTAAGAATGTAAAGTCTTATCTTAGGGAAGCCGCTGGCAGTGCACTTGGAGGCACCACCATCAATCCCAGCACATGGAGGCAGCGCAGGCAGAGCTCCATGGATTCTACAGAGCGAGCACCAGTACAGTACAGAGACGGCCACACAGAAAGAACCTGTCTACATAAGCAAGACACGCCCATCCGAGTCTTCCCATTCACTCTTCCTCACGAGCTTGCATCATCTTATCTCAGCTTTGAGACTGCTGATCCAGGTGCCCTGGCTGTGCCTTGGGAACTCTTGGCTACAAAGGAATCTGAAGACCTGAAGTTGATTCCTGAACCCTATGCCAAGTGTCCTCCAACATGGGCATGCACTCATGAATCCAACTATACAACCATCCATCCACCTGTCTGACCATCCATCTGTGTGTCTGCACATCCAACAGTGCACCCACCCATCCATCCAACCATCCACATATCTGTCCATCCATCCATCCATCCATCCATCTATCCATCCATCCATCCATCCACATATTTATCCATCCATCCATCCATCCATCCATCTGTCCATCCATCCATCCATCCATCCATCCATCCATCCATCCACACTTGCACACATGAACAGAGGCACCCCATTGGTGTAGCACTGATTCTTATTGTTTCTGGATTTTGACCCCTAGTTTCTCTTTCTGAGTTGAGTGAGATCACAAGGAATTCTGATGCCTTTGGTCACCTAGCAACCACACAGGTCCTGAGAACAGACAGGAAGCTTCTCAAACAAAGTACAACTCACCTCTGCACTCAATGCCAAGGCAAAGGGAAGACAGAAACCAACCTTCCCCCATCACACTGCATGGCGGGATCACACAGCATGGCGGGATCACACAGCATGCTGCACGGCAGGATGCAGGATTGGGGACCTGCCCGGTACAGGAAGCTTCAGCATCTCTGAGGACGACTGGAGTAGCCAACTTGACCTCTGTGTCACTTGAAAAAGTCACGACTTGCCGGGCATGGTGCTCACGCCTTTAATCCCAGCACTCGAGAGGCAGAGGCAGGCAGATTTCTGAGTTTGAGGCCAGCCTGGTCTACAGAGTGAGTTCCAGGACAGCCAGAGCTACACAGAGAAANCAAAAAAAAAAACTCTCAAAAAAAAAAAAAAAAAAAAAAAAAAAAGTCGCGACCCCTGCCTGACCCCAAGCTGCTCTGAGGATCCCCACTGTGTTCTTGCTTAGTGTTTGGAGACCTTAGTGTTTGAACTTTTTTCTTTTAAATGAGCCAGGTGTGACAGCCTTGCTGGTAATTCCAGCACTCAGGGAAGCAGAGGCAGGAGGATCACCACAAGTTGTAAGCCAATCAGGAATATATGTGACACCATCTCAAAAACGTGTGTGTGTGTGTGTGTGTGTGTGTGTGTGTGTGTGCGCTCGCGCGTGCACGCACGCATGTGTGAATGCATATGTGCATGTGTTTGTACACATGTGTGTCCATACCTTTTGTGCACACACTCAAGAGTGCATGCATGCTTGTGTGAGTGTATACATGCGTGTGTGTTGTTGTATGTGTATGGTTGTGTGTGTGTGCACATGTGCGTGTGTGTGCACACTTGTGGAGGTTAGAAGACGACTCACAGAAGCACAGCTGTCTTTCCGTCAAGCACTGACCTCAGGGGCCTGTCCCTGTTTCCACTTCTCACAAAAGTTATTATTTTTTTCAGGGAGAAATTATGAAGAACCAAAACTATGACCTTGAGTTTGTCTCTTTCCCTCAACTCCTTGCTAAAGATCTTCACCTAAAGAAGCAATGAAGGGAAACCTTATATCCCCCGGCTTCAAACAGAAGGGGCACAGATGGGAGAAGGAGCGAGACCAGTAAAAAGCTAGAAGAAAACCATCAACCACAGTGCCATATGCCTGTCATATGTAAAAATCTTAATAAATCAATAACAAAAATCCTAAGGAAATATATTTACTGAAGTTCTTAGGAAATATGACGAGGCAGTCGGGTATGGCACACACACACTTGTCATCCCAGCACTCAGGAGATAGAGGATGAAGGATTAGCCGCTCAGGTTCATTCATCAGATGCATAGTGATTTTAGTGGCCAGTCTGGGCTACATGACACACTGTTACAAAAAAACTAAAAGAAATAAAACAAAGTCACTTAAATAAAACTAAAAGAAGAAGCCAGTGGCTCACTTCCTTGATGACTGTTTCTGAGGGCAAAGATGCTCTAAGAGGATTTAGGTTAAACCACCTCCACACCTCCCCCAGCCTTAGGTTAGCCCATACACCTACCACCCAGACATGCACCACACACACATGCAGTAAGAGTGGCTGCAGAGTCATGGGGTAGAACCGTATTCCTTGGACTGTGGGGTCTTACCCAGCTGGAGGGACCCCAACAGTTATTTATATACACGTCAAGGCACAAGTATGAGAAAGGGTCGTTGAGGTGTGAGAAGGTTCTAGAGGCTGAGGAGGATGTCATCCTAGCACTTAAAACGCTGAGACAGTGAGGTGCACATCTGCTTCAGACTGGGGTATATAGCAAGGCCCTACCTAGAAATTCAAATCTAGGGACCGGAGCCATGGCTCCATGGAAACCCTGCCCTGCAACCTTAATTTTAAAAGCTGGGTTTTGGGTTGATGAGGTGGCTCAGTGGGTAACGGCCCTTGCAGGGCCAAGGCCCACAACTCTGGCCATTGGGACCCACGTGGTGGGACTCCAACAGGTTGTCCCCCGACCTCCATAACACATTAAAAAATCATTGTGTAATTTAGTTTTTTTTTTTTTTAATTTTTTGTGTATATATGTTTGTGTCTCTGTGTGAGAGCCCAGCCCTCACAGGGGTCAGATCTCATGGAGCTGGAGTCACAGGCAGTTAGTTCTCTGTCCCCAACCCCGGACCTGGGTGCTGGCAATTGAACTCAGGTACTCTGCAAGCAAGGCTAGTGCTCGCTCAAGCGCTGAGAAGGAGCATTACCAGGAAAGTGACAGAGCGCCTGGGCTGCGCGGGTGGACCCCAGGCCCGGTTTCGGGGCACTGTCACTTCTTCCCTTTAAATGTCAGTCACAAGCTGTTAGAGTGAGGGCCCGCAGGCCCAGCACGAAGGGGCCTGGTGCAGCCCCAGGATCTAGGAGCTGCGGCAGGGGCTACTGACATTTGGGGAGAGGTGGTGGGCACTGGCTCTGGGGTGCAGGGGCAGTGGGGAACAGAATAGGATGACGGAGCCTTCCCGCTGCCACCGGTGACAAGCACCTGGCAGGAGGCTTCGGTTATGAAATCTGGAAAAGGTCAAATAGGTTCTCGGGTGCCCGGAGGTGGAGCCTGAGCCGGGAAAAACCCGGAGTCCCCAGTGACTCAGCAGCTATTCCGATCCGCACCCCAGCCGGGTCAGGTGACCCCCCTCCCCCCCTCCGCTCTTCCCCGCGGGATCCGGCATCTGGGGCCACGGCGAGGCTTCCCAGTGCTCACGCACCCGGGACCCGGACAGCCCTGGAGCGACCTGTTACTCTCCCACTGCGTGACGCAGTTGCTTAATCCAGCAGCAGCTGGTTTACGTGTGCCGAGCAGGTGCACCTGTCCCCACGCTACCTCACGGGACAAGGGACACCCGCAGGGCTGGACGCTGCCGCCCCAGGGAGGTTCAGAGACTCAGGGTCCCTGCGGGCTGCAGTGGGTCCCTGCAGGGACTCAGCCAGCCCAGGCTCCTAATCTCAGGTGCCACCCTGGGGGTGGGGTGGAGGGGCAACCAGAACAGTTTCTTTCGTGTGAGTTTTTTGTTTCGGTTTTGGTTTAAGTTTGCAGAGTATAAACTGAACCATTTGTAGGCGCACGAGCCAGTGGTATTAAGTACAATCACAATCTCGTGCAAGCGCCAGTCCTAGAATACGCCTCCCCCCCCTCCCCCAAAAAAACCCTCCATAGCATTCACTCCGCCCCTATCCAGTTCCACAAACCCCTGCAACCACCAATCCACTTTCTGTCTCCAAATTCCCCTGTTCTGGATATTTCCTGTTACAGAGTCTCCCAAGGTCCGGCCACATTGTCCTGTTATCCGAGCATCTCTCCTGTTTATGGCTGCATGATGCGTCTGTGCGCGGGCCTTCCCCACGTTTGCCTGTTGTGAATCTCTGCGTGAGCACACAGGCTGGGTTGAGCCTCCCAGGACCCCGACCCTACCAGGGCCAGGCAGAAAGTCTTGAGGTAGCGCAAGAGGACTCCTGCACCACTAGGGGAAATGTATCTTACTGAAGTCTGCTGACATTTTATTACATTTATTATTGCTGTGTTTTTGTGGTTGTTACTTCATGAACCCATGTAGCCCAGGCTGTCCCTGAGCTCTTGATCCTCCTGCCTGTATTTTCATTGCTAAGACCACACGTATGCATCTGCTCTCCTGGCTCTTACAGAACGTGACTAGGAAGGCAATGAAGGTAGGGTGATCCCCTGAAGAATTTCTGACCTTGCAGTGTTCCCATGAAGCTTTGGGAGCCTGCCAAGGCCTCCTTAGGACACTATCAGCTTTGGAGACAGCACCGGTGAGCATTTCCCTCTGCCCCACCTGGCCAAGGGCCACAGCAGAGTCCAGCTGCCTCTGTAACCTGGGCTGTGTCTGCCCTGTACCTCCCTGTCCGGGGTCAGAACAGAAGAAGAGTGGGGCTCAGGCTTGTCTCCCTTGTGGTGGTGGCACACACCTTTAGTCTCAGCACTCAGAAGGCAGAGTCAGGTGGACCTCTGTGAGTTCAAGGCCAGCCTGGTCTACAGAAGAGAGTTCCAGGATAGACAGGGCTACACAGAGAAACCTTGTCTCAAAAAAGAAAAGAAAAGAAAGGAAAAAGAAAAGACTGTCTCAAAAAGTAAAGAGGGCTGGAGAGAAGGCTGGGTGGGTAAGAGCGCTGTCCTGTGTTCAGTCCCTGCACATGGTGGCTCACAACCATCTAGAAGAGTGTCTGATGCCCTCCTCTGACATGCAGGCATACGTGCAAACAGAGTCTCGTATACATAAATAAATTAATCTTTAAAAAATATAAAGTAAAAAGAGGGCTGGGGACGTGGTCAGTGTGGAGTCCCGCCTAGACTCCCCCCCACCCCGTGAGGGCTGGAGGCGTGGTCAGCAGTATTGGGCTTTCCTAATGCAAGGTCCCTATTTATCTCCAGGGCCCTGTAGGAAGTGCCCCTTTCCCTTTCTTTCATTGTTTTTGGATTTCAAGGCGCTGTGGTTGGAACCCAGAGCCTCCCTCACTGGCAGCAGTCACTATGAAGCCACACTACAGCCCCATCAAACCTTTTCCTGTTTGCACGGGCCAGGCCCCAAGGTAGCTGTGAGGTTTGTCTCCCAGGCTTGGTTTCTGTCTGGCTAGGGCGCCCACAGACACCTGCTTCTAAACAGTAAAACTGAAGTCAGGACAGAAACTCAGCCTGTCCCCAGCCCTGTGGCCGGTGAGGGAGCCTGAGAGTCCACCTAGCCTAGTCCCCTCCTGTCACACAGGAACTTGCAGAAGGTGGGGCTCCCCTGTCCTGAAGTCTCCCCAAGGGCTCCCCCAGACCTCCTGAGCCAACGCATGGCCAGACAGCAGGCTGGGGAGGGACGACAAGGCTGACTTCAGGAGAGAGGAATTCCGCCCAGCCAGCGTCTAGACTGTGGGACTCAGGCTGCAGGGACCCGATGGGAGCAAGGCCAGCGGCGGGGTGTGCTGCCCCCTGGTGGCCACGTCCACACATCACCTTTGGATTCAACACTGATCACAATTATCCTGCAAAGAGCGCCTTTGTGGGACAGCCACACGTGTGTCCAGACATCACCCACAATCCCCCCAAACTGAATTAACCCCTTTGGCTAGAGGATTCCATTCTCCCTAAGAAAATCTGTGGCTCACAGTCACTTCACATATCTCCTAAAGATCAAGCCATGCTTCTCAGGACCTGACCCCTCTGAGATCTCAGAACCAAAGCCCATCTGTGTGTCTGTTTCTTCTTCTCCTTCTCCTTCTCCTTCTCCTTCTCCTTCTCCTTCTCCTTCTCCTTCTCCTTCTCCTTCCTCCTCCTCCTCCTTCTCCCCCTTTTGCTTTTGGTTTCTTTTTTTTTTGTTTTTTGTTTTTTGGTTTTTTTTTTTGGTTTTTCGAGACAGGGTTTCTCTGTGTAGCCCTGGCTATCCTGGAACTCACTCTATAGACCTCAAAAATCCGCCTGCCTCTGCCTCCCAAGTGCTGGGATTAAAGGCATGCGCCACCATACCCGACTTTGCTTTTGGTTTCTTGAGCCGTTAAGTTCCTGGCTGTCCTAGAATCACTCTGTAGACCAGGCTGGACTTGAACTCAGAGAACTGCCTGCCTCTGCCTCCCAAAGGCATGCACCACCACTACTACCCAATTCCGTTTGGGCACTTCTTTTTTTTTTTTTTTTTTAAGGACAGGGTTTCTCTGTATAGCCCTGGCTGTCCTGGAACTCACTCTGTAGACCAGGTTGGCCTCGAACTCAGAAATCCACCTGCCTTTGCCTCCCAAGTGCTGGGATTAAAGGCGTGCGCCACCACGCCCGGCCGTTTGTGCACTTCTGATACAGGGTCTCATGTAGTTGAGGTTAACCTTCCTGCCTCCAACCTCCCAAGTGCTGGGACAACAGTTTGCATGGCTCTGGGGACAGAACCCAGGGCCTCGTGCATGCTAGTAGAGCACTCTATCCACTGAGAAGGAGGAGGGGGAGAGAAATCAGGAGTCGGGCTTGAGGTTACCTAAAGTTACAGGTGCAGCCAGGAAGGTTGCCAAGTTTCAGCAAGGAACCCTGCTATGCACACAGCTAGGTGCTGCAGTAGGGGGCCCTGGGCTCCCAGGTGGCTGTCCACACAGACTAAGAAGTCCAGTCACTGTGAGAACCTCTGGCCATATGGTTTTCTTTTGAGACAGGGTCTCATGTGGCCCAGGCTGGATTTGAACTCCCCATTCAGCAGAGGATGACTCTGAGCTGACCTCCCCTGTGCCCTGATTCTTGTGGCGTTGGAGTGAAGCCTGCCTGAAAGGTGCTCTGCCCTCCGAGTCCCACCCACGTCTCTCTAATTTGCATCATTTTCTCAAAAAAATTTTTTTTGACATCCTGTTGATCTGGTGGCTTGAGTAGTTCCCACAGCTGAGGCTGTCCTGATGGGGCTGAGGTTGGCTCAGGTCTGTGGTCATAGAGCATCCACAGAGGAGGAGGTGGGGAGATCCTGAGCACAGAGATGGGATGGGAGTGAAGTTCTATAGGAACTGTGCCCAGAGATTGAGTTTCATTTCTTTAAAATCGCTTTATTGATCTTTAACTCCACACACCATAACGTGAACTCACAGTGGAGCTGGACCCATTCCTCCCAAGTGCATACTCTGCCCAGGGCCGTGCACTGTGGGTAGAGGTTGCTCTAGCAATCACATGGCCCTGGCTTCCACCCCAAGTGCTTAAAGCAGGCACATCAGCTGGAGCTTGCCATCCCAACAAGGCAGGGGGATCAAGAGTTCAACCTTATCTGTGCCAGAGAGAGAGAATGAGAGAATGAGAGAGAGAGAGAGAGAGAGAGAGAGAGAGAGAGAATTGAGCATGCGGAACGGCGGAACCAAACATACTTAGGGAACACTGGTTTCGGGAAGGGGAGCTGAGAGCCGGGAGCCGGGCCTGGGCACCGGGTCCCTGGCTACACGTGCATCTGTGGCTTCACACGCCAGGTGCAGCTTCTGAAGTGTGAAGTTCACTGCTCCTCACACAGCTGTGAGGGCCGGTGGGGGCGGCAAGCAGCAGCTTGGTCTACCGATGTATTCTCAGGCTCTGCCACCCTCACACAGGGTCCAGTGTCTGGGGGCACAGGTATCGAGATGAGCAAGGAGGTGATCTGCAAGGGCCCTGGGAATAGGGGCTTGCACAGCTGGTTGCGTCTCCATAGCAACGTGCTTCCTGGAAGCCAGAAAGCAGAGCCAAAAGTGTCCATCAACAGACACAGTCCATCCCCACCAGACTCCTTGGTCATGAGAAAAAAAAAAAAAAAAGCCACATGACACTTGTTCATGGAGGGCCCTCAAGGACACGAAGCTCAGCAGCAGGAACCGGACACACAGCAACACACCTGGGATCCACTCCCAAGATGCCCTGGGAGTCCTCAGACCCAGGGACAAGATGCAGGAGAAGACAGAGTCCTGTGAGATGAGGACGAAGCTTCGGTGCCGGGAAAATTGAACGATCCAGAGAGGACAGTGGGAGCTGACACAGCGTTATGGATGAGCTTTGAGCTCCTGGGCTAAGACACGGTGTGCACGAGACATTTTATGCTTTGTGTGTATTACCATGGATTTAAAGAGAGAAACGTGTGGCTGGAGAGATGGCTCAGAGATGGCTCAGAGGTTAAGAGCACCAGCTACGCTTTCAGAGGTCCTGAGTTCATTTCCCAGCAACCACCTATAATGAGATCTGGTGCCCTCTTCTGGCCTACAGACATATATGCAGGCAGACCGATGTATACAATCATAAATAAATCAATCTAAAAAAAGATTTAAAAAGAGAAACATGAAGCCCTGTGGTGCTGACACACACCTTTAATCCCACCATTTGGGAGGCAGAGGCAGGTGGATTTCTGTGAGTTCGAAGCCAGCCTGGTCTAGAGCTATTCCAGGACAGCCAGGGCTACACAAACTCTGTCTTGAAAAAAATAAAATAAAATAAAATAAAATAAGAAACATGGATCCTGGTTTCTGATTAAGCGCCCCACATCCCTCACCTTACCGCATTAGCCAGAAAGCTTAGCCAACACCTGTGAGTTCAAGGTGACTCGATGTTCCCACAGGTCAGGGCTAAGGGAGGGCACGTTCTGTCCCCAGTAATCTGAGGATCTAGGACAAGGTCACCCTTTAACCACACTGAGCCTCCGCTTCTTTCAGCTTTTCAGTTTCTAATATTCCTCTAACATAGAATCTTCTATGGCTCCCAACAATCCCAATCAGGACCAGAATATTAATGCCACTTTCTCTAGGAAAGTCACCCTAAAGCTCTGTGGTCTGACCCAGGTTGACTCTTCATACAAGGGGACTCCAGAAGGACTTCTAGGGACGGTGTAGCTAACACACTGGTCGAGCACCTAGCTCAGCAGCCTGCAGGGTCCAAGACATTCTACCCTTGAGACTAAGTGGGTCCCACAAACCAGGCACAACCAGGAGTCACCGTGCCACCTGGTCTGAGCAAAGCCAGATTCTCTGACTTCACGGCCACCTCTACCTTGTCCTCTATCCCTCCTGCTGCCGCTGGGCTCCTGGGCTCCCAGGTCATGGGGACTGTGTGCTCAGCACAGTTCTGATTCAGCACAATGTGTCAGAGCGACGGGGACAGCATGTGGCATACCAGGAGGCTCACAGCTGACTCAGCCAGGGAAGCCTCATGAAATCTTTACCCCTCCTTGGGGTGTGGCAGGCATGCTGCCCAGGGGCTCCATCCACTGTCCTTAGCACAGCAGGCTTGCTCCTGTCCAAGCCTCTCTCCTTCACTTCAGCTGGCAACTTCAAGTTGCTCCTTGAGTCAGGGTCTCAGCGAGCCTGGGGCTCATCTGTTAAGCTGGGCCGTCTGGCCAGGATCCCAGGCACCCTCCTGCCTCCACCTCTCCAGCACTGGCTGGGACCACCACAGGCTCTAGCTGCAGCCAGCCTTTTACATTCATGCTGGAGATTTGAACTCACGTCTTCATACCAGCCTAGCCAGCAAAGACTCCACACACTGAGCCACCTCCTCACCCCCAGCTCATAATGAGAATTCCTCTTTCATGGATAACTTGGGATAAAAATCAGGCACTTGGGGGACAGAGGCCCAGCACATATATAGCCCCCGACAAACACAAGCACATGCACGCATGCAGGCACACATACACATGCACACACACACACACACACACATGCATACACACATGTACACACACACACTTGCACACACACTGGGATGGAGCAGACACCTATGCAGGTTGCAGGCTGGGCTGTCTGTGCTCAGGTGTCTGGAGTGTAAGTGTCCCTGAGCCACGGGCAATGAGGGGAGGGTAAGAGGTTGGTGGCACATCAGGACGGATGCAACCAGGTGTGTTATCCAGGTGAGAACCCAGCAGCTACTGTGAACTAAACCCAAGAGGCAGTAGTGTGAGAAACCCAAGCCGGGGTTCTTGGCTGGGGAGATAGATGCGTGAGGGGGTAAGAGCCCTGCCTGCTTTTGCAGATGTTCCCACATGGCTACTCCCAACTACCTAGGACTCCAGCTCCAGGGGACCCGACGCCCCTTCTGGCCTCTGTCCTTGCTGCATGCCCCCTCCCACACACCAATAAGGATAATCTTAAATCAAGGCAAGGGGCCAGCTCTGCAGACACTGGCGTGGACCTGGGGTGTCGTGGGATGCCTTCCACCCACTGCAGGTGAGCTGTATCTAGCCTCTGCTGACTCCCCTGTATCTCTACCACCCCTGACACATCATCATACATGACTGTCACCCCCATGTGCACTGAGTCGACAGAGGCTGGGGCCCAGCAAATCCAAGAATGACCTATCCCTGCATCAGCACCACTCTGGGGGAAGCTGATGCTTCAGGTGGCTGCTTAGCAACAGCATCTGCTGCAGAGGAAACTTCTGCTCTTTCTGTGCAGAATTCTCTGGATCTCATCTTCAAATGGTAAATCGGGTGCGTGGGGTTTCAAGGAGTGAGCTGCTTGCTGGGGCTCAGAAGGGGACCAGAGGGCATTGTAGAAATAAAGACAAGCTGGGCATGGTGGCGCACGCCTTTAATCCCAGCACTCGGGAGGCAGAGGCAGGCGGATTTCTGAGTTCGAGGCTAGCCTGGTCTACAAAGTGAGTTCCAGGACAGCCAGGGCTACACAGAGAAACCCTGTCTAGAAAAAACAAACAAACAAACAAACAAACAAACAAAAACGAAAATAAAGACTGTTATCTTGAGGGGGGTGCAGCTCAGTCAATGGGGTGCTTGTAGCTTGGTTGGTGGGGTACTTGTAGCTCAGTTGCCTGGCATTCATGAAGCCCTGGGCTCTCAGGAGGTGCAGACCGGAGGATCAGGAGCCCGATGTCATCATTAGCCACATAAAGAGTTTCTGAAGCTTGCCTAGGCTACAGGAAACAGATTCTCAAACAACAAAGACGCCTCTTGCTCCATGGCCGGGGCACTGTGGGTGTTTGGGGCTGGGTCATTCTTGGTCAGGGTCTGTGTCCGTGCAATAGTCTCCACCAACTCTGATGGGCAAAAGGGATAGCTTGTCCGCAGCACAGATGCCCTGGCTCAGGGCTTCCCAGGGACCCTGGAGACTCTGTGCCACCCAACCACCTGCTCCCACTGAGATCCTGCTTACATAGAAACCCACACACTAAGCCATGAGGGAAAAGAGAGTCAGTTCCCTGCCCCGGTGACATATTCTACTCCAGCAGATGTTTAAGCATCGGTGTCCCCAGGTGCTGGAGATGCTGCTCAAAGTTGTCCTCTGTGGGATGTCCTTGACCCTACAGCCTCTGCAGTCTCCACCCCCATGCCAGAAGCACTCCCAGAGTGACAGCTGCACATGTCCCTAGATGTCACCTAGGATCCCCTGAAGCATAGGGTAGGTTCACACTAACACATCTTGCTGGCTCAGAGGAAATGTCACACTCGAAGTCCTCAAGGCTCTGAGAAGTTTCTGGACTTCTGAGCTGCAGACTGTGCAAGGAGAAGAATCTAGGCACCATGGGTCACATCAGGAGACACTCCTGGTGAGACACAATGTGAACACACTGTGACAAAGCGCTGGGCATGTTTGGTGTTCTGGCAGCTGCTGTGACCTTGTGAGCCAAGCACCACAGACCTGCATCTCGGTAGCGTGTTCCCAGGACAGCCTGTCCACAGAGACCTGATAACAGCACAATTGTAACACACCTGGGACAGACCCGGAGGGTGAGCAGCCAAGGGTGTGTGTGTGTGTGTGTGTGTAAGCCAGCTCTAGCTGGAAGCCAGAGATCGAGACACCTGCACCAGGGCGGCTCCTGACCAAAGGCACCAGTCATGTTCCCAGCAGAAATGTCCCCAGATTGCAAGAAAAATGAGAACTTGAAGAAAAACCTTGTGCTGGGGCTGCTCCAGGGCTCTGAGCTCACGTGGATTCCCCGATCATCAAGGGTTTATGGAGAAGGGTTCCCGTGCGGTTCTTTGGCCCTCTGCCATGCTGTTTTCTCCTGTCGTCCCTGTGTCTGCAGGGTGCTGAGCTGTGTACACCAACATTGTGACAGGAGCTTCCCACCCACCCCCTGCCACATGTTCTCGAGCTTCGTTTTGTCCATGGGGTCGGGGGGCACATGGAGTGGTGATTGTCACTCCAGGATCGTGGATGGCAGAGTCAGCCTCCACCTTTCCTTTTCCAAGCTTTGTTTGAGATACACAACCCGTTGACGCCTCCCTTGCGTGCTGCGGTGCAGAAACGCACGGATCTCTCGTGCCCCCTAGTGCCCACATGTGGTAATAGCAGACATCCCGTTTGCTATCCGGCCAAACTTGCACGAAATGACGAGGGAGATGGCTCAGCAAGCCGGGAAACCTGAGTTCGACTTCCCATCGGGAAAGGAGAAGCCAGGCTCCTGTAAATTGTCCCGTAAATTTCCATTCTTGCTCCAGGACATGCGCACGTGCCAACACAAGTACATGTAGTTATTTTTCAAAGTGCCGACACTGGAGTGAACTGACAGCTCCATGGTTAGAGCACCAGCTACTCTCACAGTGTATCTTGGTTAGTTCCCAGTAACCACGTGTCAGCTCACAAACACCCATAAATCCAGTTCCAGGGGACCAGACACCCTCACTCAAACACAAGTGTAGTCAAAACAGCAATGCACATAAAATTAAAATAAAAAAAAATTAAAGATCCTGGGTGTGGTTGTGCACACCTTAATCCCAGCACTCAGGAGGCAGAGGCAGGAAGAGCTCTGAATTGAAAGGCCAGCCTGAGCTACAGAGCAAGTTCCAGGACAGCCGGGACTACACAGAAACCCTGTCTCAAAAAATCAAAAAGGCCGGGCAGTGGTGGCATACACCTTTAATCCTAGCACCCAGGAGGGAGAAGCAGGCGGATTTCTGAGTTCGAGGCCAGCCTGGTCTACAGAGTGAGTTCCAGGACAGCCAGGGCTACACAGAGAAACCCTGTCTCAAAAAAACAAAAAACAACAACAACAAAAAAAAGACAGAAAGAATAAAAAAAATTCAGGAGTTACCTTGCAGCCCACTCTGTGGGGCGCTCCTGAAAGACTGCTTCTTCTGCCACAGAAAAGTCCTCATAGCAGGAGATCCTTGGTAAGTCCCCAAGGTCAGGGCCTCAGCCCTGGAGGCTTCTCTGTGGGGCACACTGAACCCTAAGTGCCACCCACAGCCTCATGTCTGCCCCACATGAGGGGCTCCCCAGCCATGCCTGCCATGATGTGCCCTGATGGGGTACCCTGACAACATAAAAGCCAAATTTAATGTTTTGGTTTTTTTTGAGATAAGAGTTCACTGGGTAGGCCAGGCTAGCCTCAAACTCACAGAAATCCTCCTTCCTCTGCCTCCCGAGGGCTGGGACTAAAGGCGTGTGTCACCATGCTCAGCTGACCTTCTAAATTTTTTAAAAAGATTTTATTTATTATTATACATAGATACACTGTAGCTGTCTTCAGCCACGCCAGAAGAGGGCATCAGGTCTCATTATGGGTGGTTGTGAGCCACCATGTGGTTGCCGGGATTTGAACTCAGGACCTTTGGAAGAGCAGTCAGTGCTCTTACCCGCTGAGCCATCTCTCCAGCCCTAACCTTTTAAATTTTACTTTATTTTATTTATTTTTTATTTTTTAAAGATTTATTTATTTATTATATGTAAGTACACTGTAGCTGTCTTCAGACACTCCAGAAGAGGGCGTCAGATCTTGTTACGGATGGTTGTGAGCCACCATGTGGTTGCTGGGATTTGAACTCCAGACCTTCGGAAGAGTGATCGGGTGCTCTTACCCACTGAGCCATCTCACCAGCCCCTTATTTTATTTTTTTTAGAGAGGAAGGTGGCCCAGGCTGGTCTCAATTCTAGTTCCCTTTGAAGCTGCGGATGACCTTGAACCCCTGATCCTCCTGCTTCCACTTCCAAGTGCTGGGAGATAGGAGCACGTGACTGTGCCCAATTCCCAAGCCCTTGCGTGGTTATGTTCTGGCAGTGTGAGCCGCACACTCAAGTAGTGCAGACATGGCTTCTAATATACTCTTAATATTGGACAGACATACAGAGGTAAGAACACTTATACTTTTTTATGTCTTCAATGGAATGTGTGTCCCTGCATATGTGTGCAGTACCTGAAGCACCCAGAAGGGGTTGTCCTGTCTCCTCCCGAGCTGGAGTCATAGAGAATTGGAAGCCCCTGTGTGGGTGCTGGAACTTGAACCTGGGCCTTCTACGGGAACAGCTGGTGCTGTAGCCACTGAGCCATTTCTTGAGCCCCATGGTGGGCATTTGTTTAATTCTAACACTCAAGGGTCTCCAAGAGAGAATTTGTG
The DNA here is from genome assembly GCF_900095145.1 of Mus pahari. Lineage (NCBI taxonomy): Eukaryota > Metazoa > Chordata > Mammalia > Rodentia > Muridae > Mus > Mus pahari. The sequence continues at coordinate 45,531,283 of NC_034598.1, forward strand.
GCCACAGATCAAGGAAGGCTGTGCCTGGTAGTGGCACACACCCTGGCATGGCATTCAAGAGGCAGAGGCGAGAGGAGTTCTGCAAGCTCCAGGCCAGCCTGGACTACATAATGAGACACTGTCTCAAAACAAAACAATAACAGCCCAGGCCCCGCCTCAGTCTGTTGCCAAGTGATCTTCCAGCCACACTGCCCTCCTCCCTTCTGAACAAATTTTTACTTTATAATGGCTCCAGCCTGAGGTGGTTTGTAACAGTCACAGGAATCAGATTAAGACGATGCAGCTCATACTGGAGCCTGAGCCTCAGCAACTATTTTTCCCTCCTAGAGCAGCTGCAGCCTTGGGCGCTTTGACACAGGCACAGACTAACCTAGCAAGACTTCAGCCGGACTGGTAGTCAGAACGAAACTTTCTTTCTCTACAAGTATCAATCTTGCAGGTTTCCTCACAGACCCAGAAAACAAAGCCAAATCTCAAAGGCACATCACCACCGAACCCTTCCAGCTCTTAGGTCTAAGAAGGAGGTTCAACCCATGGGTTCAGGAAATGGGGTGCAGGAAACATGGGATGTGGGGAACGGGGTGCGCAAAACAGGTTGTGGGAAATGAGATGCGGGACCAAAGCATCTTGGGGTGGAACCACGACAGCTGAGAGGTTGACTCCATGGCTATGACGTTTGCACCCTGACCCTGTCTGAAGTCGAGGTCACCCCACACAGCACCATAGCCTCCCTCAGAACATCCATGCCGAGTTGCCAGGCATCCAGACCCCATCCTGCATGACCTCTGCACGATCCTGGTCAGCCCAACGCCCCCACAGCTACCTTGATGCCCCTTTCCCACCCAGTCTTAAATGCCGCGCGCAAAGCACCGAGCACAGCACCTACCTGCACCGAGTCCCACCGTCCCAGCACTGAGGTTCCAATAGGAAGCCTTCACACCCTGGAAGAGAAACACTGTCCATTAATTTGGCACCACAGGTCAGGGTGCCAAGCGGGTGTCTGGGTCTGTGTGGATGGGAGGTCACGACCCACTCAGGCAGCGACAGGAACCCTCAGCCAGCTGCTCCTGAGGTCCCGACAAACTGTGGGCTTCGGTTCCCGCGTGGGCGGCTTGCTGGGAACAGCAATTTGCTAAAAGGACGAGGCGGAATTCATAATTAAGCTCCCGCGCATTTGAAAGGGAAATCGCGGGTGGGAGTGGGTGAGTATGAGACATTTGTCTGCAGAACTGGAGAGAGGATCAGGGGAATAGAGGCAGAGGACTGTCCATCTTGGGGCTGCCGAGTCAGAAGGCTGGCACTTGGCTCAGGTTCACAGTATGCCTCTCCTGCCACTCTTGTGGGACACGGGTGAAGATTCCCAGCCACAGGCAGGCTCAGCACTCACAGACTCTTTGAGGATTTGAACCAGGTCATTTCTACAAAGCACTTTGTATACATTGTATACAGTAGGAGCAAAATAAATGCTGCATATGCCCAACCTGATTCATAGGGAAAGACGCTTATGGGTTTATTTCTCCAAATCCCTGTATCCCCGACACTGTTTTCCTGTTTGTTTGTTTTTTGTACATTTATTTGTCTATCTATCGGTCCATCGAAGAGGGTGTGGTGATTCTGACACTCAAACTCATGACCTCAGGCTTGACAGCAAGACCCTTTCATCTGCTGAGCCCTTTAGCCAGCCCTTATTTTATTTTTATTTTATTGAGACAAGATTTTACTATGTAGCTCTGACTAACAATCCTCCTGCCTTAGCTTCTTCTTCGGTGCTGAGATTACAAGCTGGGCTATGCACCTGCATTTTTTATTTTTTATTTTTTATTTTTTTTTGTCCTCGCTATGGTGCCTGTGTGGTGCTGGGGTTACTCCGGGCCTGGTGCATTCTGGGAGAGCGCTCCACCTTTCCCGAGTGTCGCAGGCGGCTGTGATCCCGGTCACCGCCTGCAGGTGGCAGCATCGCTGCAGGCGGAACCTTCCGCCTCCGAGGCTAGCCCAGGCAGCGACTGGACTGGATGGGTGATGAAAAGCCAAAGCTGGAGTAACATGCCCCCTGAGTGGTTAGAAGTCCAGATTACGTGAGATAAAGTGGCTTTGGATGGCGGCCTCTATAAAATAACACTACGGAAGGGACCTGGGTGCCTGCCATCCAGCTGTTCCGCAGGCACACGTGCTCAGACACAGACTGGACAGCGTCATCTAGAAGGAACTGGGGTGCATGCTGTGTGGACAGGGAATTTATTTCAGAAGCTGGGGTCCCCGGAGCGACACCGCTTGTGCACACTGGGTGTGCGCTGGTGCCTATGCTGAGCAGAGACTATTTCCTAAATAATTAACTCGGGATCCCCGCTAGGCGCCCTGGCCTCGGCCTGGCTCCCCGTGGGGCATGGAGCAGCGTTCACTCTGCCAAGAACTCCCGCATGTCCCAAGACACGCTGCGCGTCGCGGCGTCGCAAAGCTGCCCTGGTGCCCTGGATCCCTTGGCTCTGGCCTCTTCTAGAACCTTCGGGGGGCGTCTCCCTTGGCCACGCTCATTCTCATCAGTCTCAGAGGACTCCAGGTCCCCTTGGCCTCCCTGAGGATGACACCGGACTGACAACCTTCCTTGTTCCCGAGGCTCTGACTCGTTACCCCTTCCCCTCTTGTCTGCAGTGGGCAGGAGAGTATCGCTTTGACGAATGAGGGCTGCTGGAGGGGGCATGAGAAGACACCCCGCAGCGACACTGACACACTCCTCTCAGCCCTCCATCCTCCAGACCGGATCTACAGTGCATCTCCAGGGTGGACACCCTGGCCACAGCATCCAGGACATCCACACACTCCTCGCCTAGGGTAACAGCCACGCGTGTCCCCGACATCACCCAGGTCCCGTTGTGGACACTGAGCGGGCACAGTCATGAGGAGGTGACCATGAGAAAACTTACAAACAGATGCTCACGCACAGCCATGTGCATATACTGGCCAAGTGCATGCAGCGCCCTCAAAGTACAGAAGGGGGCCTCAGAGCCCCGGTGAAAGAGGTCACACAGAGCAGGGATCCTTGTGGGACCCAGGCCCCAAACTCCAGTCCAGAAGCAAGAACATGTGTGTTTGTTTGTTTTTTTGTTTTTTGAGACAGGGTTTCTCTGTGTAGCCCAGGCTGTCCTGGAAATCACTTTGTAGACCAGGCTGGCCTTGAATTAAAAAATCCACCTGCCTCTGCCTCCCAAGTGCTGGGATTAAAGGCAGGCGTGTGCCACCACCACGCAGTGAACATGTGCTTTTAAACACTGTGCATTGCCACCAGTCCCAGTCAGACCCATTAAAAAAAAGAAAGAAAGAAAGAAAGAAAGAAAGAAAGAAAGAAAGAAAGAAAGAAGAAAGAAATTGAGTACATTGTTAGCTGATTTAAGTCCCAACAGCCATGGCCCCAAATTTTATCTTCCCGTCAACCAACAGTAATACCTAAATGGAAAAGGTGCTTGAAAGACTCGAACTGAGCCGGGTGGTGGTGGCAGCGGTGCCGCACACTTTTAATCCCAGGACTCAGGAGGGAGAAGCAGGAGGACCTCTGGTCTACAGAGCGAGTTCCAGGACTGTCAGGGCTACACAGAGAAATCCTGTCTCAAAACAACGAACAAAAAGCTCTGCCCAGTGCACCCTGGGAATAGGCTGTCTTAGAGAAACGCACATAACTGTTCATTTGTAGGAAGGCCCATCGATCACGCATCTGTTGGTTTATTGGAACCGGGGTCCCACTATGCAGTCCAAGCTAGTCTGTTATCTTCCTGCCTCAGTGCCACCTTGACGGTGACAGTGAATCAACAAGGAAACAAGCCCATCTGAGAGGAAGTCTACACATTGTTGACTGACGTGGGACCCACCCTGACTGTGGTGAGGCCGTCACACAGCCTGGGTCCTGGTCTGAGGAAGCAGGAGCGCATAAGCTGAGTTATGGATGACCTCTCTCTGCTTCGTGACTGAGAACCCCGCCCACTTCCCGCCGCCACGCCCACTTCCTCGCAGTCACACCCTCCCCGCCAGGATGGACATCAGAACTGTGGCCAGAGGAAACCCCCTCCGTCCCTTAAGTTGCTTGTGTCACAGAGACAACAGGAACTGAAACTAGGACTCTCGGCTTTCCAAATGATTAACCCAGGGGCGCTGTGCACACGGTCCTGGGTCATCTTCAGTGGGTGCTCTGAACCCTGAAGATGCTCAACAGAAGCCCCCAACCCCATATGCCACGTGTCCCCAGACATGGCTCAGTGTCCCCTGGAAGACACAGTCACCCTCAGGTGAGACTGTTCTTCCCTGCACATCTCTCAAGGTGACAGGCATACCTCTCCAGCAGGTCGCAGCTCCTCCGCAGGGAGCGAGTGGGTGGGATGGGCTGTCTGAGCCCCCTTCCCTTCCCACACTGACATGGGCACGTGGCTCAGGCACCGGTCTCCTGCAGGCTAGATATAGCAAAGCGGGGCCCTTCTTTTGTGCCACATGAAGCTGTCAACATCGTCACCATAGCAACCATCTAAATATGTCACCCAGGAACACTGATTGCCAAGGCAGGGAGCAGAGGGTGACTGTTCCACTCTGGATGGGGTGCGGGGTGCAGGCAAGGGAGCATTGAAGCACCAGGGACCAGGGTGCTGGGTGACAGGTTGGAGGGGGGGGCAGAGCTGGCTGTGTCACAGCCCTGAGTGGTCAGGACAGGACAGTTGAACTCAAGGACCATTCAAAGTATTTTATGTTTCTTGCAGGCACTGTGGTCGGGTTGAATCCTCCTGCTTCAGCTCCCAGAGCACTGGGATGACATGTCCACGGTGGCCAGCTATCCATTCGTTCCTGAACATTCCTGTCCCCACCTTGTGCCTGTGGCCGCCTGGGGTACCAGGCACACAGGATGGCAGCGGCCCGGACCCTGCGAGTGCTAGGCAAGTCCCTGGCTTGCACTCACTCCCTGACAGGAGCTCCTCTGGTGTGACATGGCACAGAATGCAGAGGGAAGAGTCACCCACAGTGACTGGTGTGTGGAGACAGACACCTTGCTGGTAGCTCAGGCACCAAGCCTGAGAGATGACCCAGATCAATCTCTGGGACCCACATGGTGGAGGGAGAATTGACCCCACAAGTCGTCCTCTGACCCAGGCACTCACCAAGGCCTGAGCAGATGTACTGCAGAAACGGGGGATGACTGAATACAGAGAAGCTGTGTCCAAAGGAAGAGGCACGCGGGGACTCACAGTCACCTTGCAAAGATGCCTGATGGTGAACACTCACACACACACACACACACACACACACACACACACACACCCCACATACACCACATACACATGACACACACACATAACACACATCACACACACACCACATCGCACACACACACATCACACACAAGCCACACATACACACATATCACACATACACATGACACACACATAACACACATCACACACATACCACATTATACAACACATATCACATACACACCACACATACACACAAATCACACACACACACACCACACATACACACACATCACACACCACACATACACATGACACACATCACACACACCACATTGCACACACACACATCACACACACCACACATACACACACACATCACATACCACACACACACCACACATAAACACACATCACACACACACATATACCACAGATTACACCACACATACACACACACCTACACCACACACCACACACACCACACATCACACACAAAAACATACATCACAGATCACACCACACATAAGCATACACATACACCACACATCACAAATACACACACCACACACACATACACATACACATCACACACACACACACACACACACACACACTGGCTTATCATCAAGGTGGCTGTAGCTCTGGGCTCCCACCAATCCTGTGTTCCCTTTGGTGTCCTACTGTAGTTCTGGGGTTCAAGGTCAGTACTGGAGAATATTGGGGAGCTCCCAGAGAGCAGATATTTCTGAAACCTCCACTCAAGCCTCCTTAGCACACGCCTGCCTCAGGCTATGACCTTGGATCAGGGGGACATCAAGGGACCGGCCATCCTAACACCTGAGTCATGGAACCACCTCTGCCCTGGGCTCCTCAATTAGCGTATTCTCCATCTATCCCAAAATGTTGGATTCATTTAAAAAGAAATAGAGAAAGAAGCCATGCTTCCAGAGGAGGCTTTGAAACAGGAGCCTTTGGTTCCCATGACAGCCTCCTAACGACACTATTACATAAAATCCAGAGATGATACTAAAAACAGAATATGCAAATTAGAGAGGGGTGGGCCCATGGAGGAGACAGGTAGGGGAGATGGTCCCCCATGCAAGAGGGCTGTGCTGGAGGAAGCTTCCAGAACACTGAGGGTGGCTGGGGACGGCACGGTGCCCTCACGCACGAGCCTGACTCCAGGGCCTTGTACAGCGTACAGTGTGCAGCTGGGGCTGAACTGAAAGTCAGCAGCCGCTTTACGGGTGGAAAGGGCTAGAAAACCAGAGACAATCAGAATTATTGAAAGAAAGAAGCTTCTGGAATGGTGGCCATGCAAGCCTATAATCTTAGCATGGAGGAGTAGGGAGGCTGAGGCAGGAGGATTGCTGGGAGTATGAGGTCAGCTTGGCCAACATAGCAAGACTTTGTTTAAAAATAAAAACAAAGCTAGTTACAATAAATAAGCCGAATGAGGCAGACTGGGAACCCCAGCTTCTTAAATAAGAGAGTGACAAGCCCAAGGCTAGCCTCAGCACACAGAGAGTTCAGATCCAGCCTTTGTGTCAGAAATGAAAAGTGGAAGGGGCCAGCGAGAGGGTTCAGTACGTAAAGGAGCTTGCTGCCAAGTCTGATGACTCAAGTTCAGTTCAGTCTCCTCCGAGAAAGGATCTCACTCTGTAGCCCTGGCTGTCCTAGAACTCACTATGTAGACCAGGTTGAACTCCACAACACAGAGATCCTCCTGCCTCTGCCTCTGTCTCCTGAGATGGTAGAGTGCTTGCCTGGCACGCATGCGGCCCTGGGTTCAAACCTTAGCATTGGAAGCAAACAGAAACACATCGGAGCCACTGTATTCAATAGCGCGGATCTGACTAGAACTCAGAGCCCACAGGTCACATGTGGCCTTCGGTTTGCTCCTGTCACAGCCCCCAAGGCACAGTGACACTTGGTCCTTCACTTCAGGAGAGATGAGAAACAGGAACTTTAGCACCAAAGCCACGAGGATCTCCTCTGAGACACTGAAGAATACACAGTCTGGCCTGCTAGTGAGTTCGGAGCCCCTGACAGATGGACGGACAGACGGACAGATGGATGGACGGAGTTGAAGCTGGAGCATGCACAGTAAGAGCACGATGCTCAGCTCATGAAACCCAAAGCCGGGTCCGTTTGCAGCATATACACCCAGTGTGATGGCACTCGCCTGCCTGTCACCCCTGCACTCAGAATGACGCAGGAATTTAGGGACAGTCTGTGCTATATGGTGAGTTTGAGGCCATCCTGGGCTATGTGACACCCTGTCTCAAAAATTCAAAATGGGCCAGGCAGTGGTGGCACACGCCTTTCATCCCAGCACTTAGGAGGCAGAGGTAGGTGGATTTCTGAGTTTGAGGCCAGCCTGGTCTACAGAGCGAGTTCCAGGACAGTCAGAGCTATACAGAGAAACCCTGTCTTGAAAAAAAATCCAAAATGGACTCTGCTTAGTCTCAGACAAGTAGGTCCACCATGAGCTCCCGTCCTCCACTGTACGGTGACAGGTGACAGGCTGAGTCACCCCTCACACTCTGGTCTGTCCAGGGGGGCTGATGACCTGTGCCTGCACTGGGAACTCACAGGACAGCCTCCACAAGGTCACCCACTGACCCTGCTGAGCTATTGGCTCTGCATGGCTAGTCTTCCACAAAAGGCGCTCTCATGGCAGAGTCACTGTTCCCTGGGGTCCCTCCTCCTCTTGGACTCTGCAGCAGGGTGTGAGCAAAGTTCCTGGCCCCCTCTTAGCCCAGGCCAATGACACTGCCCCATCCTCCATTTGTGGCAATCCGAGTTTGTCTGTGTCTGAGGTTTTCAACACTCGGAATTACATCACCGAGCCTTCCAGGACTTGATGTGCCATGCGATCCTGACGGCCACCTTGATTTCTGGAGGGACGAAGGCTGTCATGCCTCCTGTCACCCCAGAGGCTGTGGACTCTAATCTTGAGCAGCAGGGAACTGGTATGCGCGTGTATATGTCCTTCACATTCAGCCTGCTGAGTTGACTGTGGGCCCCGCTGAGGTCTAGAAACTGATGTTGGAGAGCTATTTGTCCTGCAGGGACAGAGTGGCCTGGCCCCAGGGCCATGAACTTGAGATCAGCCCCAGGCAGAGCTGGAGAGATGACTCGGTGGTCCAGAGCACTGATTGCTCCTGAAGAGGATCCAGTTTGGCTCTCAGCACCAACACATCGCTAACTGACTGTAACTCAGTTCCAGGGGACCCAATGCCTCCTGGCTGCTACAGGTACTGTATACAGCCCAGACAGACATGCAGGCAAACACTCACGCACAGGAAAAAAAAAAAAAATGTAGCCGGGCGTGGTGGCGCACGCCTTTAATCCCAGCACTAGGGAGGCAGAGGCAGGCGGATTTCTGAGTTCAAGGCCAGCCTGGTCTACAGAGTGAGTTCCAGGACAGCCAGCGCTACACAGAGAAACCCTGTCTCTCAATCCCCCCCCCAAAAAAGTATGCTGCATCTCTATGTACATATACATAAGTATGTAAATATATTTAATATCAAAGAAGGGTTGGGGCTGGGGCTCCGTGGGTAGAACATCCCTTAGCATATGTGTTGCCTGAGATTCCCCACGTGAGGTCCAAAGCACCTCTTTCTTTTCACATGAGACATTTGAGGTTCAGGGATGTTATGGGCTCATCACAATGAAAGTCACCGCCAAAAGACGCCATCCAGGTGGCTGTCCTTTTTTGTCCTATCTCAAGACACCCCGCCCCTGCCCCTCACCCTGCTCCAGAGCACAGGTAAATGGCCGTAAGAGACACAGAATGCACATGCATCAGCCAGCACTGGGGAAGCTTAAGCAGGCATATCACAAGTTCAAGGCCAGCCTATGAGAGACACTATCTCAACTTCCTGTATGCTCACCCCCTAAAGCAAGTAGAGTTCAATAAATTAACTGGTGAACTTCCCTCTAAATAATCACCTTGAGCAACCCTTCCTAAGTGAAAACACCATCGTGAGACATTTCTGGAAGCATTGGAGGACTCCGGTCACACACAATAGCCCAATTGTGCGGCCTGGCTACATGGAAAATTGGCCCAGCATCAGCGGGGCACCCAAAGAAGAAGGGCTGGGGGCTGGAGAGATGGCTCAGTGGGTTAGAGCACTGACTGCTCTTCCAGAGGTCCCGAGTTCAATTCCCAGCAACCACATGGTGGCTTATAACCCCCCGTAATGAGATCCGACACCCTCTTCTGGTGTGTCTGAAGACAGCTACAGTGTACTCATATAAATAAACTAAATAAATCTGAAGAAGAAGAAGAAGAAGAAGAAGAAGAAGAAGAAGAAGAAGAAGAAGAAGAAGAAGAAGAAGAAGAAGAAGAAGAAGAAGAAGAAGAAGAGATGATAGTGATTCTAAATCCAGGTCTTTCAAAACCTTTTCAGATCTGTGTTTTATGAGGGTAGATTTGGCTCTCAGGCTTGTATGAGTCAGTTAACACCCTGTAACACACAGCACCAATACTGTGGATGGAGAGGTCTTGCTGTCTGTTATATTATAGCTCTTCAGGGTGGGGCTCTCCAGTGATTACCCCTGGATGCCATGACGACATCACCCCAGCCCAACACCTATCCAGTAACCCCAAAGAGCCCAAACAGACCTGCTAACTGTATCCTAACCCAAGAGAGCATGCTACAATAGGCAACAAATGTTTAAATGTGGGCGCTGGTGCTCTGTTACACAGTGCTGGCTGACTGATACAGCCTCTCATTCAGATCCACCCTTGTGAGACTGCAATCCTTAGTGGCAGTCCAGAATACACAAAGCGCTGCCCACATGTCCTCACTTAGGATCCTCACTCTTCAGAGAGTTTCTCTACTTAGCCAGGCTTGAAAATTGAGCATTTTTTGAGAACTCTGTTGGTTAGAAAATGACACCATGCTGTTATATATACTGTGATACTCTTCTTAAAACAGAAGTATGCTAACACCTCCCCGTCTGGTTGAGATGAGAATAGGCTTTTTAAAAATCTGGAGTTTTACACACTTGGGGACAGTCACACTATCACACGTAGAAAGTGCTATAGAGACTACGTCAGACTGCGTGCAGCTGCAAACCATCTACAGAGTCTTCAATGAACCATTCTCAGACACAGTCACACGCACAGAGGAAACACATCATCCCCTCCCCCAAAACACAACCAACGTGGCCATACCCTTCTGGAACACAACACGCCCAATTTAGCTGTGCCGTCATCCATTCAAGCAGCAAGCGCCCGGGCTGTGGGAACCTGGCTGTGTGCAATCACCAAGCTTAAGAAAACACTAGCAAAATGCAGGACGTGGTGGCGCATGCCTTTAATCCCAGCACTTGGGAGGCAGAGGCAGGCGGATTTCTGAGTTC
>NC_034598.1:45542450-45547679 GCF_900095145.1 Mus pahari
AATAAATAAATAAATCTTTAAAAAAAAAAAAAAAAAAGAAATTACAGCAGCCATAACCCAAAAACCCTGAGGCATGCTAGGCCAGTGATTCACCAGGACCAAGGCCCCCAGACCGACACAGAGGGACTCTGGACAAGGGCTCCACCCTGACCCCCCCCCCCAGTTCCTCATTGGGGGATTCTAAGCTGGGGCTCCACCCCTGACCACGCCCCAGTCCTGACCTTTCAATCTGAGGAAATACATTTCTGCAGTTTTGTGTGCCCTCAGACTGTGCTCCTGCATAGGGCATCGTGCCATGGTTTGGAGAGCCCCCTCACCCACTGAGGCTCATGTGTGGATGACTTGTTCTCAAACCGGTGGCGCTGAGGGCAGGTAACAGGACCATGGTAGCGCTCACTTCATCCATGGGTGAACCCATCAATCAATCATAGCCGAATAGGCTGTCAGGAGGCAGAACCTGGAGGGAGGGAGTGGGCTGTGGAGGAAGTATCTGCCCCCATGACAATAGAAGCCAATGGGCTGAGAGTCCTGAAGCCCTGAGGAGACCGCCTAGCTGTCTGTCTCAGTGACTAATCCACACTAAACACCCTGTAGCCTCTCCAGCCACGGCCTTTCCTGGTGCCTCTCCTGGGTCGATGCCCACAGCCCCACCGCTCTGGGGGACCGCAGAGCGCTGACGGTGCCGATCCTGCATCCCTGAGACCACAGCTCCACAGCTGAAGGGGGTGGTTTTCACAGGGGACACTAGGGAGACACACTCAGAAGTAGAGATCTCACACTGGTGTCCCCAAAGCACCCCAAGTCTCTCATTCTCGAATCACTGACAGCTCTGAAGGGAGGGACAGATCTGTGTCACTGCCCCAGAGGAAACAGGGCCACTTAATTACTCCTCTAACCAGGCTGCCCGGAATCCTGGTCTGCCTTCTGGATCGAGGGTGAGCCTGTCCCTATAGACGTGTGACCAGGGATATTGTTGTTACTCTGGGGATCTCTTGTCACAGAGTGGGTCCTGAAGGCAGAGACAGTGCTCAGTACCCTGCAGGGCCTGAGATGCCCACCAGGCATTAACATGCCACAGCCTTAGGCCTCAGCCAAAGTCCAGGCCTTCCATCGTAACCCTCAGCCTCCACCAGGTCACCTTCCCCGCCCCAGAACCCACAGGATCCACTGACAGCCCCTCCAGTTTCTAAAGGAGTCAGCTGAGACCAGTTACAGCTTCTGCCTATGGGTCCCTTAATCCTGTTACTGGTTTAATAAATGTTAACATATTAGGTATACAATAGTCATATTAACTTATTACAGGGGCACAGTTTCAGTCTGTCAGGGTAGCCCAAGTTAGCCTCAAACTCAGAGACCCACCAACCTCTGCCACCAGAGTGCTGGGACTAAAGGCCTGGGCCATGAAACCCATCTTATATTTTCCTTCCTTTCTATCTTGCCCTCACAGATCCCTTTCCTGCGAGCACAGTTGCCGTCCCCTCAGGCCTCCTCTTCACGTCCCTGTCAACTTCCTTCTAATGACCCCCAAAATCATCTGCAGTCTCCTGCTTCGACATTTCCTCTCATGAGGTCGCACAGTCAAGTAGCCTGGGTCTCTACACCAGGCTGGCCAGCCAGTGAGCTCCCCTTCTAAGAATTTTTTAAAATTCATTTTATGTATATGAGTACACTGTCACTGTCTTCAGACACACCAGAAGAAGGCATCAAATCCCATTACAGATGGTTGTGAGCCATCGTGTGGTTGCTGGGAATTGAACTCGGGACCTCTGGAAGAGCAGTCAGTGCTCTTAACCACTGAGTCATCTCTCCAGCCTGTCTCGCCCCTTCTAATGCTGGGATCACAGACCTGTGCATTCACACCCAGCCTCTACATGGGTGCTGGGGATTTGAACTGACATGTGCAAGTCAGGTACCCTTATGCACTGGGCCTTCTCACCAGACCTCAGGACCTGCTGTGCTGGTACAAAGGCCTACAAGCATCTAACTCGAGGGACACCGGAGAGAGTCCTATGCATGGCCACAAAGGTCAAAATTGCAGCAAGACAAACTGACTGCCACATAGCCACTCCCATCACGGGGACACAATGCAAGCAGAGACAGACATCTGGAGCTGGCTGGTTCCATAAAAGTAGGGCACAGGGGACAGAGGGGAACTTGAGCCTGAGGTTGAGACTTGGGTGGAATCCTGGGTTACATCCACTCCCATCTTTACAGAGACCCCAAAGCTCCAAGCCACCTCAAAAGATCCCCCCCAAAAAAACAAAGAAAACTCCAGGGGGTACAGAAGATGCAATCTGTGGGTTTGATGGTGGCTAATGGCCCCGCTGGGCACTTCCTTCAGTGTTCTCAGACCAAGAAAGATAAAAACACTCACCCTTAAAAAAATAAACAAAACCAATCCTGTATACATGGTCCCAGCGTGGGGGTGGGGGCAAAATAGCCTGCAGGAAGAAACGGCCCTAAAACAAGCTCAAACGCATGAGCGAACCCACACAACCAGGGCTCTACACACAGCAGAAGAGTATCAGGGTGGAAATCACTCTCTCTGTGGCTATCCCAACTTGAGAAGCTCTTGGCGTGGGAGCGGAGTTCAGGGACTCAGCACCAACTGGTCCCAGGAGAGCTGCCCAATACACCCCATCTCATGATGCCAGTACCATACCCAACCACTTTGAGTTGACATGAAGGAGACTGGGAAACACACACACAAACACATCACATACAAACCACACACACACACGACCATACACACCACACATCATACACATACACATACCACACACACAAACACATCACATACACACCATACACACACCACACACCACACACACATACCACATGCACATCACACACACATGCACACCACACATACATGCACACCACATACACCGCACATCATACACACACATATCACACAGACACAAACACACCACATACACACCACACATCACACACAGACATACCACATGCACACCACACACACTCCACACATACACACACACAAACATACCACATACACACCACACACACCTATACATACACATACACAAACACACCACACACACAACCATACACACATAAATACCACACACACATAAACACACACCACATACACACCACACACACACAACCATACCCACACACATACCACATGCACACCACACACACACACCACACACACACAAACACACCACATACACACCACACACACACACACAAACACACCACATACACACCACACACACCCATACACACACACACATACCACATACACACCACACACACACACATACACACACACACACACACACACACACACACACACCCCACAAGCACACAGCCATCCAATCACTTGATCTGGGGCTTGGCATGGGTCCTGAGGTTGAGAGCATGGTGACAAGGTGCCTTTGTAGGACTGGGAGAAAGGGAAGCCCTCAGAGCAGAGAGCAACAGGAGCGGGAAGCTCTGCTTGGCTGGGGGTGGGGCACAGAGGAGGCAGTGGGGTGTTAGTTGGGGTCCTCAGGAAAGCCACCGAGGTCCTAGTGAGACTCGGAAGCTGATCTGCGATCTGTGTGTCAGCTGTTGACCAGCTAGACCTAGCAAGAGGACAGGCTCTGAGCTCAGGGTGCTTTGGGATGAGAAGGACCAGCCCAGGGGATGGATAAACTCACACCTTCACCCTCAAGAAGAACAAAAAAGAAAGCCTAAGTTCAGTATAGTAAGCCGTTAGGACCAGCTCACTTCAACGTCACAATTCACAACGAAGGTCAGAAGCGGCCCAGGTGTCTACAAATGGATGGTGGAAATATGGCACAGTCGGTCCACACAGTGGAATACCACATGGCAGTGAACAAGAGCCAGGCTCCGAGGAACCGAAGGACATGGAGCTCAGTGAGAGACCAGGGCATAAGGTCGCACAGCCTGAGACTCCATGATGGGAATGTCCAAATCAGGAGAACCGAAAGTCTGGAAGTACATCTGTGGGTGCTGGGTGGGGGCAGGGGCGGGGTGGGGCAGGGCGGGCGGGGGCCGGGAGGGGCGGAGAATGTGGCATTAGCCTGTCATCTACGGATCATGGCTGCACCCGGAGATGAGCTCAGGAAAACCCTGAATTATTATGCTTAAAATGTTGAATTTTAAAATATGCAAATCAGACCCGAATTTAAAACAGGAAAAAACGATCAGATTATCCCCTCCCAAGTCCTCAGGAAGAAGTTGGCAGCCGTTTTAGAAGGCTCTCTGATGTCCCATCCCGGACCCTGTCACCAACCCCCACTACCATAGGAGACTGTGACAGGACTGGTCTCCCAGGAGCCAGGGAGAAAGCGGCTAGACCATAGGGAGGTGGGGGCCCGAGGGAGCCTACCAGTCTCCTACCCAGTCAAAAATGGAGGCTTTTGCCTCCCAGTGTGGGAGTGGGACAGGAGGCAACAGAAACAAGTCCTCCTCCCTGGCCTTGATGTCTGTCACGAGAACCTGGAATTGCCAGGGTCAGCCATTAAAGGGCTCAGGCGTGGGACAACCTTCCATGGAAGAAAAGCAAGTAAGCGGTGACCTGCCAGGCCGCTGTCATATAGTACACCAGCCAGAGAGGAAACAAAAGGGTCTGACTTTCAGCCTGTGTCAACCACAGTGGCTGTGGTAGCTGTTCTTTCTAGAAAGTTCCAAGGTCTCCATCAATCCCCACAGAGACAGGGTCTCACAGTGTAGCCCAGGTTGGCCTCAGACTCACAGAGATCCACCTGCTCCTGAGATTACGATATATTCTTGAGGTCCTGGGGACAGCACCAGGGGCCTGGTGCATGCTGGGACAGGTCCCCGACCCAGAGAGCATCATTCCAGTCACTATTTCTAGACACAAAGAACAGAACCTGTGACAAGACCTTGGCGGGCGGGGTGGTTTTCCTGTTACTACTTGGTGTGCCAGAGCAAAACCAAGTCTGTGCTGTAGAGACGAAGATTAGCCGCCCCACTGGGTGCTCCTCGCCTGGGCGTACTGGATTCGCTAGGGGACCCCAAGATCCTTCACGAAACAAACTGTGGGTGCGGGCAATGCAGGCTCAATCACTCACAATTTCAAAGTCACACAGTACTGAGTGTGACGGTCACTACGTTAAGCTCAACACTCAAGAGGGCAGAGGCAGAGGCAGAGGCGGGGGAGTTCCAGGCCAGCCTAGGCTACATAGTGAGACCCTGTCTTCAAAGGAGGAGGAGGAGGAGGAGAAGGAG
>NC_034598.1:45547769-45551856 GCF_900095145.1 Mus pahari
AGAAGAAGAAGAAGAAGAAGAAGAAGAAGAAGAAGAAGAAGAAGAAGAAGAAGAAGAAGAAGAAGAAGAAGAAGAAGAAGAAGAAGAAGAAGAAGAAAGAGAGAGAGAGAGAGAGAAAGGAAGGAAGGGAGGGAGGGAGGGAGGGAGGGAGGGAGGAAGAAAAGCAAAGCAATAGAAATTGGAGTGTGAGCAACCTTCACAGGGCCAAGTGTGGTGACCCATACCTGTCCTGCCACTCAGGACAGAGACAGGAGGATCAGGAGAGAGTTGGAGGTAGCCTGGGCTACAGGAGACCTTGTCTTAAAAACAGAACAGAACAAGCCACATGGAAGAACTAAGCATCCAAACAAATGCCTTGTAATCCCAGCACTGTAGAACCTGAGGCAGGAGAACGGACATGACTTCCAGCCCTAGTGCCTCACTGGGGGATTCTAGGCAGGTGCTCCGCCCCTGGGCTCTATCCCAGTCCACATCCTTCCGACCTGGCTGCATAGATCACAGGCAGTTTTTTGCACCTCCGGGCTGTGGACACTGGGCCTGTTCATTCTCTGTGGGATACTACGGGGCTGCAAGGCACTGTGCAGTCTTAGGCTACACACTGCATGCCAGGACCTCCCTGATTTGAGGCAGTTACACATGTCCCTAGATGTCACCCAGTGTTCCCTGCACAGCAGAGTCACCCAAGCTCAGAGACCATCTTACACTAAACTGCAAGCTGACTGTGGTGATCTGGAGACAGGGTTTCACTCTGCACTGTGGCTGTCCTGGATCTCACTATGTAGCCTAAGCTAGCCTCAAACTTTCCATTTTTCTGCCTCAGTTTCCTAAGGACTGGGAGAGCATGCCTGCCACCACCAGGGTAGAGATTCCCATTTGCACCCCAGGATGGCCTGGTGGGGGTCAAGGGGTTTCCTTGTAGTCTTTCTAAGACAGCTTGCACCAGAATGGCCTTAGCACATACCTTCCCTGGCAGATACTGCAGGGAGCCTATCCAGGGCTAGCTGCCCTGCCCTCGTGGGGAGGCAGGGGGCACTGAGGGTCAGCAGGTGACAGATCAGAGTCCCAAAGCCACTGAGAGCCGCAGACCTGTCTGCAGCTGCAAACCGGTGAACTTGGTGCCTGGTTCCCTGACTCCTGGCAACAGTTTCAGTGGTATGACAGGAGGTCCCCCAGCCAGCCACGGTCACCCTCTCTCCCACCTTGCCCCTACCACCACCCCACCCCACCCCCTCAGTGGAGAGCGGCCCACACACCTTAACACGATTGCCCCTAACACTCCCACAGGAAGTTTCTGAAACAGTCAGTCAGCCACTGGAGCCTTGTGCACCCCAAGATCTAAGCCTATGTACCCTGAGTCCCTGAGAGGGACACACAGGTACCTTCCCCCTGCTCTGTCTTTGTCTCCAAGGTGTTGGTACTGTGTGCAACCAAACAGCAAACAGGTAGTGGCCCACTCCTCCCTGACTGCACCCCACTCCTCCCTGACTGAACCCCACTCCTCCCTGACTGAACCCCTCTTTGCCCTGACTGAACCCCACTCTTCTCTGACTGTATCCCACTGTTGTCTGACTTCACTTCACTCCTCCCTAATTGTACCCCACTTCTCCTGACTGTACGCCACTCCCCTGACTACACCACACTCCTGTCACCTTACCCCACACCTATCTGACTGCACCCAACTCAGTCTTGTATGACCGTACCCCACTCCTCCATAACTGACTGCACCCCACTCCTCCATAACTGACTGCCACCCATTCCTCCCTGATTGCACCTCACTCCTCTTTGACTGCACCCCAACCCTCTCTGACTGCACCCCACTCTTGTCTGACTTCACCCCACTTCTCTGGGCTGCCCCCGTCCTCTCGAAGGCAGCCCACTCCTCCCCGATACACCCCGACTCTCACGCATGCGGAGCTCACCTGCCTCCAGCCAGTGTCTCAGCAGCCGCACAGCCAAACGCACCGCGGGGCCTAGAGAGGGTTCTTCCATGGGGCGGGGTCTCCCGCGATGAGGGCGGAGCCTCTGTAGCATTCGGACCAATCAGAAGCCAAGGTGGCGGAGGTTGGTCCAGAGGAGGAGCCTAGGGCCGACAGTCTGGTAGGCTGAGCCTTGAGGGGGCGGGGCGGGGCTTCGGGCTCGAGTGGGCGGGCCAAACCCGGGAATGGCATCTCCACGGGCCATTCACTAGCTGGAGGGCGGGGTTATTCGTCTAAAGATTGGCAAGCAATGGTGCAGTCAAAGGGGCCTCTCTGAGGAGAAGCCGCTTAACGTTAGGCCTGTACTATGTCAGGCTTTGTTTTGGTTGGGTTTTCGAGTTTATTTTATTGGTGTGTATTCATTGTAAGGTATAGTGAGTTTCATTTATATCCCATATTGTGATAATATTCATCTTCCGCTGAGCATCAGTTTAGCAGTAAGAAAATACCGACCGAACTCCCCATCTCAGCCCAGATCTAACAGAACAGCAAGGGCCAGTCAGAAAACCCCATGGGAGCCAGGGACAGGAAGCTTCCTTGTGGTTTTCAAGGAACGAGTTTGAATCCTGAGCAGGGACCCAGGATAGAGAGGAACTATTGATTTTTTTATTTGCTTATTTATCATTTCTGTATTCTGATGTTTATCTCCAGTTTTTTTCTATTCTCTCTGTTACTTGGGTTTTTTGGCTTTTGCTGTACTGGGCTTGGGTTATACCTTCAGCCATCTTTTTTAATTTTAAGACAGGGTCACAGTAAACTGCCCAGGCTGGCCTTGAACTCATCGTGCAGGAGAGGATGACTTTGACTCTCCAGCGGGGGCAGTGGCACCAGGGAATCATGCTGGAAGCCCCAGCCCATAGGTCCACATTCTCTACAAGCATTCTTGGGGACCTCAGAGACACCTGGAACATCCCTGCGGGTAGCAGCCATCCCAGGGAAAGACCAGGCAGCCCCTGGGTGGGTGACATCAGGATTCTGGTGTGGACTGACATTCTGTGACAGGCAATCTGCTGGCTCAGCTCCCTGGGCTCTTGTCATTCCTGAAGGAACCTGGCTATCATACACACACACACATCCACACCCATACATGCACGCACATATGAATGCCCCCACACCACACATGCACAGACAGGCACACACATGCACACGTGCTCACACACACAAACACGCACAAACATTGCACTTCATATTCAGAGAAAGCCCAGGACCTTCCTACAGTGTTCTTCCCTGGCACATCCCATCCAGGCTGTCCCCAGACCCTACTACTGTAGAATCAGGAGTCACCGTTTGTGGTCCACCTCGTAGATGCAGAGTTGGGCTATGTTCCAGCACTTGAGAAGATGAGGCAGGAGGATTGCCCCAACTTTGAGGTCAGTTTGGGCTACATGGTGAGTTTGGAGCCACTGTAGGCAACATGAGACCCTGTTTCAAAAACTAAATAATGCTGGAGAGTCGGCTCAGTGGATAAGAGCACTAGCTGCTCTTCCAGAGGACCCAGGTTCAATTCCTAGCACCCACATGGCAGCTCACAACTGTCACCAGTTCCAGGGGATCTGATACTTTCATACAGACATGCACACAGGCAAAACACCAGTGCATAAAAAAATTTAAATAAGTAAATAAATAAATACAAACACTAAGGGGGCAGGTGAGGTAGCTCAACAGGAAAAATAGCCTCCAAGCCTGAGTGCCTGAGAGACTCAATCTCCAGTAAGGCCAGACCATTATGTCCTCTGACTACCACACACATACTGGAGCGTGTGTGCATGTGCACGTACACACACACACACACACTCACACACACACACAGAATTTCCCAAAAGTAATTCAAACAAGATCCACAAAAATTACCCTTTTGTGGCATGCGATTGCGTCAAAATAGAGCCAGAAGGCCGCACTGAACCCAGCAGCCACCAGGCGGAGCGCTGGAGCTGCCCGCCTGGGTCCCGACTTTAACACCCTACCCTAGACTCTTCCATTTCCATGATTTACATTATTTTGTTTTATTTTTTCCAAAACTATTATTTATTTTATGTGTACAGGAGTCTGTGTGCGCACCGTGTGTGTGTGTGTGTGTGTGTGTGTGTGTGTGTGTGTGTGTGTGTGTGTGT
>NC_034598.1:45554431-45572540 GCF_900095145.1 Mus pahari
TATGAGCCACCATGTGGTTGCTGGGATTTGAACTCCAGACCTTGGGAAGAGCAGTCGGGTGCTCTTACCCACTGAGCCATCTCACCAGCCCGAGGTTTATATTTTTATTTTGTTTGTTCACGTATGTTTGTGCCTGAGTGTGGGCACTGGCTGATACGCCATGGCAGAGGCCAGTGCAGGGCGCTGGTGTTCTCTTTGGCTCTCCCTGAACCTGGGTCTCATGTTTTCTATCCTAGGCTAAAAGGAGAGTGATGCTTTGATGTTGGCTCCCTCGCCTGGGGTTGCAGGAATCCCGACTTGTTTCCAGGTGCTAGGAATTGAACTTTGGTTGTCTGCGAGAGCTGCAAACATTCCTAGCCATTGGACCACCCCTCCAGCCCTTGTTTCTGTTGGATTCCTGGCAATGAGCCTCACTATGAAGCCTCCCATGCTGGGACTGGAGGCAGGGGTGGCCATGCTCAGTTGTACATGACTGAAGGTGAAGGGGCTAAGAAGGCAGGCACCCCGGCCTGTGCACGCTGCGGCCAAGCCTGGGATCCAGGTCAGAGCAGGGAATACAGTGGTGCCTCTTACACACAGTGAATGGGTGAATGAATGAATTAGTGAGTGAATGAATGAGATCAGCCAATCTGTCCTTTAAATGGCAGAGGGCAGCCTGGGAAGGGGAAGGACTGGGCGGGAATCGAAGAGAGGCTGAGTAAAAAAGACTGAGCCCCTGGGGCAGGATCCAGGGAGGCCAGCGAGGCCCACATGAGGACTGGACACTGCGTTCATGGCCCAGTAAGCTTGTCTGTGAGCTTGGCTGTGACACCCACTGTATCCCCACTCCGTGTCCCCCACGCCCACCTCCCATTTCCAGCCCTCAGCTGCAACAGGCAGCTCACAGCCCCACAGAAGCCACGCGCGGCACAGGGGAGGCAGGATCCACGTGTTTATTGCAGGAAGACAAGGTCTACGAGAGAACGGTACACAGACCCCACATGGGATGGGGCTCCCACATGCGGGGGGCAGGGGTGGGTCACAGCAAGCGAGGCCTGGCGGGGTCCCCAGCACCAGAGATGCCTGGGCAGGTTGGCCAGCAGCCAGGGTGGGCTCCGGCCTCCCCTGCCACCCAGCCTGGTTCTCCCCAGGATGGGCAAGGCCGGCCAGGAGAAGCCGGGGGTGGCCCAGAGATTGTGCTATCAGGGTGTGTCCCTGAGAAAGGGCTGTGACCCCCTGTCCAGTCAGGAGCCACTCCCGGGGCTTGGGAGCAGGTGGCAGCTGTGTGGGCCCTGGACTGGCTGGAGGTCAGGGCTCAGCTATGCTCAGACTCAAGCTTCAGGCTGTGGCTCTCCCTGTACCTGGCACACAGAAGGAAGCACAGTGAGGTCTGGCCTACTCAGTCATCTGGCTTCAGCCTTCTTTCTGCTGCTCCATCTCTGTCTCTTTGTGACGTGTCTTTGTCTCTCTTTATCTCCTTTCTCTCTGTCTCTGTCTCTCTGTCTCTGTCTCTCTGTCTCTGTCTGTCTCTCTCTCTCTCTCTCTCACACACACACACACACACACACATTCTCTTTCTCCCCCCATACTCTCCCTCCCTCTCACACACACACACACACACTCACTCTCCCCCCACACTCTCCCTCCCTCTCTCACACACACACACACACACTCACTCTCCCCCCACACTCNCCCTCCCTCCCTCTCTCTCTCACACACACACACACACACACACACACACTCACTCTCCCCCACACTCTTCCTCCCTCTCCCTCTCTCTCACCCTCCCCCCACCCACCCCCACCCCCGAGGACCCAGCTCGCCCAGCCACAGCCTGGTCTGCAGCCACTGTCAGGGCATAACCTCACACTGAGGCCTCTGTACTGCAGCTTTGTCACTTCTGAGCCAGGAGCCAGCTTCCCACAGCCTGGAACAGGACCTGGTGCCTGTCAGACAGGCCTGCGTCACCCACCCTGAAAACACAGAGCCACACAGACATACCACAATGTCTAGGTGCCCCTCCACACATGGCCACTTACACTGTGGTCTCACTAAGAACACAAAGTGGTGCAAGAACACCCCATCCCAAGACAGACACACACCCATCCACACACACAGGCACATGAACACAGAATTCTAAGTCACCCTCCTATGGGTGGGGCACAGGCCCAGGAGCCACTCAAGTCTCCTGGACAGTCTTGCAGATACCGCAGGGGCTCCGTAACTCAGGGCAGACATGGGGGACAGTCTCTGGGGTACACGTAACCAGCAAAGGGGCTCAGGATCTGTCAGAGCCCTAGGGCAGCAGCCACTGGTCCCATCACCGCACACAGGGGCTTTGCTGATACTCTCAGCTGGGCACCCCATCCTCAGCACCCCAAACCCCCAGTCGGGGTGGCTGTCAAGGGGCCACTGTGCCAAGGTCTCTGTCTCAGCAGAAGGCTGGTGTCCAGGTGGGCAGTGTCCAGGCAGCCACTCCACATTCCAGGTTCAGGGTTCCCGTGTGCCTCCCCTGAAGGACAGTCCTGGGCTTGTGCTGTGGGAGTCTGCCATTCCAGAGGTGGTACTTGGAGTGGCCAGGGCATTGCTGCAGGCCCTGTGTTTATTGCCTGGTGCCTGAGGCCCAGCCCTCGGGCCCATCCACCCTGGTGTGCAGACAGGAGAGGACAGGGGTGTTCTGGACCCAGGGAAGGCCACAGGTCAGAGGTCATAGGGAAAGGACAGGATCAGGTGAAAGAAATAAGATATTAGTGAAGGAAGATGAGGTCAATGGGCACTCCCCAGAGGTCACAGTGATAGAATGTGAGGGACAGGGATAGTGGGCATGGCTGGGAACACAGGGACAGAGATGGAGAGGCAAGGGAGCCTCTCTGGCCCTGACTGGGACGAGCAGTTCCTTAGCCGGGTCCCTGTTTTCAGATCCACAGGGATCAAACCTCCAGTGTGTGGTTGTGGGGTGCAGATAGATTGGGGGTGGGGGCAGAGAGATATAGAGGGAGAGGTCTGCAAAGGATGAAGCTATGGAGGTGTGAAGGGGCAGGGGTGGAGCCCAACCTTACTGTAGGCTGGTGGGGACAGGGAGAGGGAAGAGAGATGGAGGGAAGAGGAGGGAGGGGCAAGGCAAAGGAAGGAAGGAGGGGGAGGAGCAGGAGCAAAGAAGGGAAGAGCAGAGGCGAGAGAGGAGGGGTGGGGAGGAGAGGAATACTAAGAGGAGAGAGGAGGGAGGGGAGAAGGAGCCCGGGAGACTCAAGCTGGCTCTGGCGGGCTCACATGAGCGCGCACTTGCCCTTGATGCGATCAGCCCTCTTCTGCTTGCTGGAGCGTTTGCCGTCCACGCTGAGGCTGACGCTGCGGCGCGTCTCGAGCGTCAGCAGCTCCTGGAACAGCTCCTTCACATTGTAGTTCATCTTCGCTGAGGTCTCCATAAAGGCGCATTTCCACTCCTGTGCCACGGCCTGTGCCTCGCGTGTGTGCACCTCCCGCTGCGTCTCGTCACACTTGTTCCCCACCAGCATGATGGGGATGTCCTCCACGCTGCCCTTGATCTGCACGATCAACTTGTAGATGGGGCTCAGCTCATCCAGCGACTGCTTGCTGGTCACCGAGAACACCAGGATGAAGGCATGGCCCTTGGAGATGGACAGCCGCTGCATGGCCGGGAACTGGTGGCTGCCGGTGGTGTCTGTGATCTGCAGTGTGCACACGCTCTTGTCACAGCTGATCACCTGCCGGTACGTATCCTCTATGGTGGGGATGTAGGTGTCACGAAACGTCCCCTTCACAAAGCGGAGCACCAGCGAGCTCTTGCCCACGCCGCCTGCACCGAACACGACCACACGGTAGTCATTGCTCTGTTCTGGCATCTTCCCCGAAGCCGGCTGGGAGGACAGGGCCGGCTGTTAGAACCCCAGACCGACCCTGTTGGAGAAAGGACAGTGAAACACACAAGGCCATATGAGCCCAGGATAGCTCCCTGACCCAGTGGCCGGGTCACAGTGATGCTGGCCCTTCCTCCATGCCACCCAAGTGCCTCCAAAATGGCCCTCGCAGCTGCCCTGGTTGACTGCGACTATGCTCAGCTTCTTTCTGACAAATATAAGGCCGGGTGTGTCGGGGCAGGGGCCGGGCTGAGCTGGAGATGGTGTTGATGAGGCCAGGATGCAAAGACGCTCAAGTCAGCACTCAGGGTCCCACCTCAGGCCTGACTTCCACCCAGCCTCCAGCTCTGCACCAGTGTAAGTACCTCACACTCTGCGTTTCACCATCTTCCTGCCCCATCCTTATGTGTAAGAGACCCTGTCTCAAAAAAAAAAAAAAAAAATCAGGGTGGGTATTGAAGAGTCGGTTCTTGTGGCTACAGCACGGGCTGCTCTCACAAAGGACCTGATTCGGTTCCCAGCACCCACATGGCGGTTCACAACCACCAGGGATCTTCCGCCCCCTTCTGGCCTCTGAAGGCACTGCACACATGTATTGCCCAGACTCACATAAACAGAAGGGAAAAATACATAGAAAAGAATCCCACTGTGAAAAATCAGATGTGGTGGTACACAGCCATAATCCTAGAGCCAGGGTGGCTGAGACAAGAGGGTAGTGAAGTATGGGCTACTCTGGGTCACAGAGTGAGACTCTGTCTAAAAAACACAGCCTAGGGTCATTGAGGTGGCCCACACCTTTGATGCAGTACTGCAGAAGAGGCAGGAGGATCTCTGTGAGTTTGAGGCCAGCCTGGGCTGAACATTGAGACCATGTCTCCAACAAAACAAAACAAAAACAACCAACAAACAAAAAAAGGCAACGAGAAAAACAAGACGGTAAGCAAATATCAGACAAACACACCAAAAAGCACAGCACAGGGCCTCAGCCCCACGTGTCCTGAAGACGGGCTTCTGTCCTGGCCCTGGGGACCTGCCACATGAAACAGCCTCCTAACTGACTCTGACACTGAGGACATCCAGGAATCGCAAGTGTAAATCCTGAAGCAGAGGTTCCTGGGACTCACAGCCCAGACCAAGCCAAGAGAGCCTCGAAGCTAAGTGGGGCCTCCCTGTTCCCTATGCCTGAGCCTTGGCTTCCTGCTCAGGCCACTGTGTGCTCCACAGAACTCCTGGCTGGGATTCCCTGGGTTTCCCTCCTGTCTTTGCTCAGAGAAGTGCATGGATCTCAGAGGGTCACACAGTATGAGAACTCCTAAATTAGGAGAGGTAGGGAAAGACTGTGGAGGGGACACTAGGGAGGCCTGTCCCCACTACTGCTATCCCTTCAGGTTCTTTTCCTCAGCATGGTGAACACATGGAGACTGTTGAGGACTCCCTGAAGTCAGACTTAGGGACTATGACACTGAAGGGGTGACTCTGTCCTTGGGGGTTCAGTTTTCTATGGGATGGCAGACACCTAGGCTTTGCCTGGGATATGGTTAGGGGTAAGTGCCTCAGGTACAGCCTCCAAGGAGCCCCCAAAGTTCTGGCAAGCTGGGGTTCCAGGGTGAGGATGAGCAAACATCCCCCATGGGGTCTGAAGTCATATTCAAAATTATCAAATGTACCTAAATAAAAGGAAAATGCAACAACTGGAGCCAACACTACTGACACCCAAAACTCTCAAGCTGGACACTTACTTGAAGTGTCCCTGGGTTCTACACAGGGTACTTCTTGGCCTGGGGAAGAGCGGGGGGTGCTGGCATGGGGCTGCTCCCCAGCCCAGCAGTCTTAACGTTTCTCTTGGTGAGTAATGGGAGGGGATACACAGTGACCCCACCCCACTGCCCAGAGGGGATCTAAAGTGGCAAATGGAGGGTGGGGCATGTTCCCCTCGATGCAACTCCTTCTCGGTGGTGGGCACCGGGGGAGGCAGTGCCCAGCAGGGATGTCCACTAGATAGATGCTGAGGGTTGGGCCCCCTGACTAAGAGGGTCCTGTGCAGTCCAGGTCTCCCTCCTTTGGGGATCAGGGAGAGGGCCCTGAACTTGCAGTGGGACAAGCTCTGCTCAAGGTCACGCGATCTAAGAGGTGGTATGACTCAGAGAGACTTAAAGCTGGGCCCTGCTCAGCTGCTGTGCCCAGGGGGCTCTGAGGTGCTCGGCCACACTGTCTGAGTCACCCGAGCCCTGGGCCAGCCTGCCCCAAACCTCTCAGTCCACAGAGCGGCACAGGGCAGGGCCCTGGGACCCTGAAGCCACCTCAGGTGCAAAAAGCCAGGATGGCCTTGGCGGGGGAGAGTCTGGGGATGGGGGCACTGACTAATGGGGGTGGCTGATTTAGGGGCTGCAGACTGGGGGTATGATGAAGAGTGGGCAGTTTTAGGGACTCAAGGGGATGGGGCTTCCTGGGAGTCAGGAAGGGTCTCAGAGGAGGGAAGGGGTCCTGAGAGAGGGGCTTGGTCATGAGGGTGCAGGGCTCTGTGGGAGCAGCGAGGGACCCGGGCCTCAGCGGGCAATTCGCAGAGGGCATGTATGAGGGGACCAGGGCCCAGAAGGTCCCAAGTGATGCTCTGCGTGGCCAGGCAGGGGTGGGGCGACGGGGAGCTGTCCATGGTGACCGCTGGACTCCCGGGGACAGGCAAAGCCTGGCGCAGTGGCCCGGGAGGGTGGGGCCGGAACAAAGGGATCATGGTGGTTTGGGGACCCCTCCCCACCCTCTGTGGCCGAGGCTGCCCCGCCGCCTACCTGGGCCGCTGTGGTCCCCGCCGCTGCGCTGCTGTCCGCGCCGCCGCAGTCCCGATGTCCCCGCCCCAGCTGCGCTCCGCCCCGCCCGCCCCGCCCGCCCCGCCCGCCAGGACCCGGGCCCGGGCAGCTGCAGCCCCAGGTCACCGCCAAGCCCGCCCTGGGTGTCCATCAGCAACCGGGGGCATGCAGAGCTCTGGGCATCGGGACACCCACACCCACGCGCACCACGTGGCTACCTGTACCTTAGGGAACGCGGGTGGGTGACAAGGCCCATCGTGTGAGGTCCTGGAGACACGGTGACCGATAGTCAGAGGTCGCCCCAAATGCAAAAAGGGAGAACTGGAAATGGGGGGCAGTGTGATCCAGGTCAGATCGATCAGTGAGGGGCAGGCAGAAGGAGGTGATGGAAGAGGGTGTGAGCTGAGTATATAAACCTTCATAGATTAAGATGTCAGCCACACTGGGGAGCCGGAGGCAGGGGAATGGCTGTGAGTTTAAAGCCATTCTGGGATACAGAGTAGAGACCCCTGTGGGAGAAGGAAGGAAGGGTTCGGGGAGAAGGGGAGGAAGAGAGGACTAAAAGACAAAATAACACAAAGAACCCCATTGTTGGCGTTGTAGCTTGGAGGGCCAATCGATCCCTTGGCAGTTATGGGATCCATCCTGAGCGTCGTCGCTGAGGCCCAGCCTGACGGTGTCGGCTTGGCATCCCAACACTGGAGGCAGAGCAGGAGGACCAGGAGGTCAAGGTCAGCCTCTGCTACATAGTTTCTGGAAAATGTGAGACCCTGCCTCAAACAGAAAGAGGAAAAGAGAAAAAGATAAACCCGGATGTTCTTCTGGTATGTGTTCTAGGGGAGCCTGCTGAGGCCCTGGCTCCACCTACACACTGCAAGGAAAACAGAACAAAAGTTACTTTGTATCATTAAAGATTGGGGCCAGTGACAGTGCTCAGAAGAAAAAGGTGCTTTCTGCCAAGCCCGACAGCCTGTGTTGGCTCCCTGAGACCCACGTGGTGGACGGAGAGAACCAGCTCCAGCTAACTGTCCTCTGATTTCCACACACAGAGAAACTGATAAAGAAAATGTCACTTACATTTTGTCTTAATTTTTAGATTTATTTGTATTTTCTGTGTATGGATGCTTTGCCTGCATGCCTGATGACCTCAGACATCCCAAGAGGGCATCGGGTCCCCTGGAGTGACAAACAGTTAAGAGCCACCACGCAGGTGCTGGGAATCGAACCTGGGTCCTCCTGAACAGTTGTTAACTACTGAGCCAGCTCTCTGAAGACTAATTTTAAAGTATTTTTGCTTGCTTGTGGTAGGGGCTCACTCTGTAGACCAGGCTGGCCTCTGCCTCTTCCACTTAGCCCAGCTAAAGACCATCCTCTTCCCTCTCCGGGCCCCAGGCTCACCCACTACTTCCCTGCTCAGTTCTAACATGCCCCCTTCTCCTGGCATTACAGCACAGCACACTGGCTTGGAGTCAGGATCTCCACGGCTGGCCTAGCTCTCTCTTTGCTATTTGTGCCCATTTATCCTAGGCTGCCTCAAGCTGTCACCTGATGAATTTACCTCCTTCTTAGACTGGCCCTGTGGGAGTCCCTCAGAAGGTGGTTCAGTCTCCCTACCATACCTCAAGATGGAGACAGCCTAGTGGGAAGCCAGAGCTCTGTTCTGGAAGACCCTGTCCTACAGAAGTGCCTGGGCTACAGATTCACCTCACTCCTCAGAGTAGCTGGGAAGAACCCCATAAAGCAGCCCTATTTCTTGGGTGCTGAGAATTGGGGGTTTGGAGCTAGCAGGCAGGCTTCCTCTGGCTGTGATGGGTGCCTGGGTCCCCTGAGAGACTGGGGGAGCTCTCAGCACAGCTCTGACCGGCTCCCTGGCTTTCCCTCAGGCACCAGCCCAGGCTGACTCACTGGAAGGAGCCTGGCCACATGCTGATGCTATTTATAGATGCCAGGCCAGGCTCTGGGCATCAGGAGCCACTGAAGACAACCTTAGTCCCTGACTCCCTCTTGCAGTAGCGCCTCTGTGTGGGGACACTGTTCGCTGCCCTGCCTTGCTGAACTGGGCAGATCCTCGGGAACTAGGACTCAGGGACCTGAGATGAGTCAGTTTCCATTGCATTCTGAGGCTCTAGCCTGGGTGCCATGCCCTACACACCCATCACCTCCTTTAAAAGCCACGCCTTGTCCCCAGCAGCAGAGGTGGCTGAGGAAAGGCCTTGGGGTGCATGGATCAGCCTGTAAGGTCCTTGCAAACACACAGAGTATGGATTCTCAGAACCTACACCCAAAGCTAGTGGGGTGGCTCAATCCTGCTGCGGCAGCATGGGGAGGGGCTGAGGCAGGATTCCTGCTGACCCAGTGGTCTAGATAAACCTTCCACTCCATGATACTGACACTGTGTCTTAAAAACCAAGGTGAGCTTGGGGGTGGCTCAGCAGTTACAACACTGGCTGCTCTTGTAGAGGACACGGGTTTAATTCCCAGCTCTCACGTGGTGGCTCACAAACTATCTGTAACACCAGTTCCAGAGCATATGATGCCCTCTTCTGGCTTCCACAGGCACTGTGTGCATGTTCACACACACACACACAGCCAAACAAAGAAAACCCCATGGGCCGGCAGTCTGGAGCCCAGTATTTTGTTGTTTGTTAGCTTGAGACAGCAGTTGTTAGCTTGAGACAGCCCTCAGCAGCATGGCCTCTGTGGAGATCAGATAGGATGCTGTCTTCTGGTTTCCATGAGAACTAGGGACCCATGCGGTGCAAAATATCCATTCACAAAAACAAAATAAATAGTTTAAATTTTCACTTGTTTATTTCTTTTGCAAAAGGGCTCGCTTGTAACCCTGGCTGGCCTGGAACTCACAGAAATCCGCCTGTCTCTGGAGTGCATGGATTAAAGGAGTGGGTAACCATGGCTAGCTTAAAAACTGTTATTACACATATTGGGGGTGTGGGACGAGCACACACAAGTGTGTGCATGTGTGCCACTGAGCACCTGTGGAGATCGGGACAGTGCAGGAGTCAGTTCTGTCAGCACGTGAGCCTCTGGACTCGAACTCAGGTCTGCCACGCTTGCCCCTCGCCGACAGTGCCCCAGGATTTTCCTTCTTCTGTGGGAGCACTCACTAATGGTGCTGTGGTGCTCTGGTGTCATTCCTCTCATCATTGGGGGGTGACTTACAGGTGGGACCCCTCCCCAGGAGGACTGTGCGTGACATCCAGGACACATGTAATTGCGTTCAGCCATGGAGCTCCTGGCTCGGAGCAGGCGGACTCCAGAGACAACAGTGGGAGAAGGTGCGCGTGGAGCCCGGGGTGCCCCACAGAAACACCCTCACCCCGTGGGGAATACCAAGCTGAAAAGCTTCCTCGGGCAGGTGGGATGCAGGGCAAAGATCAGTCAGGCCCCTGCAATGCAATGAGGGCAGGATGCCAGGAGCTGGCTGTGCCGGATCCCGCCTGCACTAATAACTTCTGTACAGGAACACAAACAAGCCATAGGAGAAGCTGACATGCTGTTATTACAAACACAGATCAGCGGTGAAGCTGGGCTACCCGCACCGCCCTCTCTCTCCTCCTGTCTAGCTGTGTCCCAGCTGTGTCCCCCACAGGAGGCAAGGGGGGGGCCCTGGCCTTGCAGCATCCTGGGCCTCCTCCTCCATGTCCATTCTCCTGGGGCTGGGGCAAGGGCTGTCAGGTAAACTGGAACTTCAGTAAAAGACACAGAGGCCCCCAGTTGCCAGTAAGCTGGAGCTTGGGATGACTCTCAGAAACTCAAGAAGTCTAATGGGGAGGGTCCAGGTCTGCAAGCTGCTGTCCCCAGGGGCAGAGCAGTTGGTGCTGAGAAGGAGAGAATGCCATTGTATGCACCCATGGGGGAGGTTCAGACTCCCTGTTGGGATGCCCAGTCTAGGGAGCTGGCTCTTCCTAGCCTGGCCTAGTCTTTGTCACCTGAGCCCATACCTGTGGGGGCATGGTGGCCCCGTGGGGCCCACCTGGGGCCAAGGGAAGCTGGAGAACCATTTGGATGTCTGTCCCCCCCCCCATAGTTAAGTAGAGGGTAGAAGGACAGTAGGCCCAGGTGGCACCGTGGGCATGTTACCACATCTACATGATGGGGCTCCTCGGGAAAGAACCCCAGAAACTGCTAAGAGAGGCTTCAACCACTGGCAGAGTGGGCCCCTCACTGGGAGCCCTACATTCTTAATGTGCCCCAAGTGGTGTGTGAACCAGGGTTTATTCAGCACTAAGGGAGTCCAGGCATTGGGGCTCTGAGGACAATGCCCAAGCCCCAGCTGTCCCCAAGGCCCTGTCTCTTTGTGCCTTGTATCATCTGAGTGTCGCTGGGTAGGGGCACACTCAACAAGTCATTTTGGTTACCTGGCCATGGCAACATGGCACTAGGGAGGAATCTGACACCCAGCTAACGGAGGGGAGGCAGTGCTGAAGCGAAGCCTGCTACACAGACCCCAGGTTAGGTGGTGAGCTGTGGCAGGCTTATGTCCCCAGAGAGTCCTCACTCAGGCTGTCCCAAGATGCTGGCATTACCATGGTGACCTGCACCAACGTTGCCAAGTGCTGAGTTTCCCCTGCTCCTGCCTGCATCTTGGGAGTTGTCCCTGTCAGGATGTGGCCCTGGAGTCTCACTGCCATGCCCTCTGCAGAGGAGGCCCCTCCACTCTGGTGAATGCTGCACCATAGAGCAAGAGAAAAAGAAGCTGTTCCTGAGGGCCAGGCACAGTCTGGGCTGTCCACTTGCTCATGTGACCCACATGTACTGTCACCTGTCACACAGGAGCAACCAGAAAAACTCGGGTGACAGTAGCGGGCAGGGCCTTGGCTCCACGGAGAACATGGCAGGGTCCCTGAGGTCACTGTGCTCCCCATCTGCCAGTCCCCACCCTGGGCTCCATTCTTGATGGCTCAGGAATGACAACAAAAACTGAAGGGGTGACGGGATATGAGGTGACATGGCCACACAGGCTTTGGTAAAGAACTTTAAGACGTTTTTAAAAGCAGTGTCTGTAGGGCCAGGTTCTGGCGGAGGGCAGAGACCGGTGACCAGCCCGGGAGGTCCCTGTGTATGAACCGTGGCCCATGAGCGTGGCTGTCGAGGGACATGCTCTGTGTCCTTCAGGAATTCAGGGCTCACCACTTGAGAAAGACCATGCCCGCCAGAACGGCGTAGCCCAGCACCAGGAACAGCACCTTCAGCAGCTGCTCGCTCCTCTCCTCCAGCTCCTTGGCCAGGATCTCCAGGAAGGTGACGAACAGGAAGGTGCCACCGGCCAGGCCCTGCAGCAGCGCCGATGCCACGCTGCTGGCCACGCTGCGGGCACTCTCGATGCCCAGGCCCAAACCAATGCCCACCGGGATCATGGCGCTCACGGTCACAGCCAACTTGGCCGCGTCCCTCAAGGGTACCGCGCTGCGGGCCATGCTGATGCCCAGGGCCACGGCCACAAGCGTCTCGTGGACTGCCACGCCAACGAACAGGCTGACCACACGCTCACCCTCCTCCTGCAGCCCCAGCGCCAGACCCTCGAACACCGAGTGTGCAGATAGCGCAAAGACCAGGCTGAGCAGCCGCAGCGGCCCTGGGCGGCCCAGCTCCCGTAGCCGCAGCCCTGCACCATGGGTGTGCGCTGTAGGCTCGGGGTACAGGCCGTGGCTACGGCCGCCCACACCCACGAACGGGCTCTCATACTCAGAGTCGCTGCCCGCGTCTGAGCCAGCGTTGAAGGTCTCCAGGTCTATAAAGGGAGGCCGCTCCCGACGGAAGGTCAGCACCAGCTGCTCCACGAACACAGTGAGGAAGAAACCCACCATCATGAGAGTCTCCGCCAGCGGGTAGTCGGTGCTGATGTGGCCCAGGCTCAGTACCTGCCGCAGCTGTGGACACAAGGCCAGGTCAGCTCCCCTCCCAGGCTGGGGCACTCAGGAGGCCAAGGCGGGAGGGCTGTGTGCCCGAGGGCTACCTGGCCTCAAGGAGACCCCACTTCAAGCAATGACACAGCACAGAGAACAAGGCATGATGCAGGGTTCTAATCCCAGCACTCAGAAGCAAGCCAGGGCCGCACAGAGAGATCCTGTCTCCATAGGACAGCACAAAGACACAGCCCAAGTCATACCAAGGTTAAAGCAGAGAGGGCCAGAGCGAGGCTGAGAGGCACAGCTCTGTCTTGCATGGCTTCCATTCCTAGCATTGCCCAAAATATATTTTTAACAGGAAAAAAAAAAGGGGGGGGGAGAGACCGGGGAGACAGCTCATGGGTCAAGGCACCTGCCACCAAGCCTGACAACCTGAGTTCAAACCCCTTGGGACCCACATGATGGAAGGCAAAAACCAACTCCAGAAAGCCTCTGATCACCACATGAGCATGCACGTCCACACACACAGGCATCAAATACTTATAAAATAGAAGGGAAAACTGTGCCAGGAAACAAGGCTGCTGGCTGGCCTTGCCTGGGCTGTACCCAGAGATGATTCCAGCCATGAGAGACAGCACTGTGAATTGTGCTTTCTGCAAAGGATGTCTGAAGCCCAGCCCTACATGGGTGAGCTGTCACGTGTACACCCGAGGGCAGAGAGTGGAGAGTAAGGCCACCAAGGGCCCAGGTTCCAGCATGAGGCTGTGGCAGGTAGCTGCAGAGCAAGACCTGGTCACCTCAGACTCCTCACGGGCACAGACAGCGGCCACTGTAGCCTGTGCTGAGCTGGGGTCTCACCAGGGTCCTAGCAGCAGGAATCCTTATTCACTTCTGGCTGAGGATGCCCCAACCCCCAGTCTTCCCACGCTCACTGCAGTCTTGACAGAGGCTTTTCCTGGCTCCAGGACTGAGGTCCCCAAGACCCTAATGGCCAGGGCAGCTGCTGGGAGGCCAGGCCCACCCAGCCTGACATGACTCCCTTCACATCTGTGGAGCTGGCAGCCATCCCATCGCTACTTCTACAGTTTCAGATATACCCGTCCCCTGAAGGAGGTTCCACTGTCTTCCACCCTGGTCATGACCCATGCAACCACACTGATGGGGACAGGCTGGGGCCTCTCCAACCACAGCCAGTGAGAAATGGGGCCCCAGGGCTGGCAAGTGGCCAGAATGTGTCCTGGTGTCTATCTCCTAGGTCCCCGAGGACCCCAGGAAGCTCTGCGCAGACTCCTGCTCAGCCCACAGGAAGCATAAGGAGACACACCCATGCCGTGTCAAGGTGCTATCTGCCAGTCTGTGTCGTAGCAAGAGCAGATGGAGAGGAACCAACAGGAGCGATTGCACATGGCCTGTGGACTCTGGAGTGGGCAACTGCTCTGTCTGAAATTCACCACCCACTGGGCTCACCTGTGGGATAGCCCCAGTGCTGGGTAAGTAGGTAAGGCTAGAGACGGAAGCGGCTGACACAAGGTCACAATAACAATAACAATTTGCCTTCTCCTCCCTGTCTTCCTCGAGCTTCTGTGTTGGAATCCACTGGAGCTTGGCAGATACTGGTTTGCTTTGCCACGTGAGCATGAAGACCTGAGCCGTAACCCCAGAACCCACTTGGAAAGCTGGGTGTGGTGGACAGGCCTATAAGCACGGGCCAGGGCAGAGGGCAGAAACAGAGGGATCCCTGGAGCTTACTGGCTTCCTCTGCTGCAGTAAACTCCAAGTTCAATAAGACCCTGTCCCAGAAAACGAGGTGAGCAGGACTACAGAAGATACCAACCTCTGGCTTTCACACACACACACACACACACACACACACACACACACACACACACACACGCACGCACGCGTGCACACACACACACACACACACACACACACACACACAGCGTGCATGCACATGCACACACACATGCGCATGCACCTGAGCCCCACAGCCAGCCCGTCAGCTCCCCACTGAGGCCTCACCTTGTCCCTCACTGCAGGCAGCAGTGCATTAAAGCATGTAGCCAG
Organism: Mus pahari; assembly: GCF_900095145.1. Classification (NCBI taxonomy): domain Eukaryota; kingdom Metazoa; phylum Chordata; class Mammalia; order Rodentia; family Muridae; genus Mus; species Mus pahari. Next base: position 45,569,030 of record NC_034598.1, read on the forward strand.
GAAGACGCCACCCCCGAAGGTGTTGCAGAGGGAGAGGACCTTCTTCGAGCGGTGCGCCTTCTCCAGGTCAGCCTCGATGACCTTCACGGGCAGCAGAGAGCCCAGTAGCATGAAGAAGAACACACCCACCATGCAGAGGACCTTGGCCACCAGGAGCTTCGACATGGTGGCCGCCTGGGTCACACAGGGCCAAAGCACAAATCGAGTCACACACCAAAGGCTGTGGGGGCTACCGGCCCCAGTTGCAGGGCCAGGCACTCATAGCTCTGCTCAGCAGCTGTGAGGACAGGGCAGACATGTTAGCTGTGTGGTCACTGAGTAGTGGTGGTGACCAGTCAGCCACGCTGGGCCCACTATCTACTCTAGGACTCACAGACATGGACATACACGCGTATACAACTGAAGGTGAGGATCCAGGGCTGGGGGGATGGTGCAGGCAGGCAGGCAGGCAGGACCTCAGACAGGAGGCTGCCTGGGGCCTGCTGGCAGCCAGCTGCAAGGAACCAGTAAGCTCCACGTTCATGAGACCCTAACTCCAGAACTAGGGTGGAGAGCAACTGAGCAAGACACTGGGTGCTTACCTCTGGCTTTCAGTATACACACACATTCACACACATGAACATTCACACACACATGCATTCATGCACATGTACATTCATGCACACAGACACACATTCACATACATGGATATTCACACACATGCACCCACATGTACATTCACTACATGCACATTCACACACATGCACATTCACACACATTCATGCACATTCACACACACATGCATTCACACACATGTACATTCACACACATGCACATAGACACACATTCACATATATGCACATTCACACACATGCACACAGACACACATTCACACAGACACATTCACACACATGCACGCAGCCACAATTCACACACATGCACATTCACACACATGTACACAGACACACATACACATACATGCACATTCTCACATGCACACAGACACATTCACACACATGCACACAGACATGCATTCACACACATGCACATTCACACACACGTGCACACAGACACACATTCATGCAAGGCACAGGAAACTGAATATATTTAGCACCTGCTCCCTGCTGCCAGCTGCTTGGTAGCCACCTGAGCTGAGTAGCTTCCAGGTTAAACACAAGCACGAAATGATCCCATCGGTGCTAGAGCACTCTCGGGGTGTTGCTGCCCTGACAGAGAATCTCAACCTGTTACCCCAAGGATAGGCCTTACATAACTGGTGTCAACTCAGCTCAACTCACACCAGCCTGCCAGAGTCTTGCTTGCCAAGACTGTGCCAGCCCCGGGGTTTTTACACAGACTACTTCGTCTGCCTGGAGCATCCCCACCCCGCCCCATCCCACATCCCTGGATGCTCCACAGGTATCTTTATATTCCGTCACTGTGAAGGGCCTCCTGCAGACCGCCTGACTCCTGCTCCCAGCTGCATCCCTGGTACCCACCATGAGGCTTGGTGCAGGCCAGGTGCAAGGTGGCAGCTGGCAGCTGGCTCAGTGGATGTGGTGGCCAAATGTAGGGTTGTTCTTACGTGTTCTCCTGCCTCACAAAGCATGGGTCGGTAGGAGTGAAGCTGCTTCCCCACACCCCGGCTCACCCTCTGCAGGCAGAGCCATCCTGTCCCTGCCCTAGCCCTGTCCCTTCGACTGCACCAAAGGAACTGTATATATCTGGGTTGTCCTGGAACATTGGAGGTGGAGACAGGGGACCACAGGGAGATGCTGCCCAGCCACTCTGGCCCAGTCAACAGCTCTAGGCTGAAAGCCCTGGGTGCCTTTCCAGAGGAACTGGATTTGGTTCCCAGCTCCCACATGGTGGACCACAACCACCTGGAAGTCCAGCTCCTGGGGATCCAATGCCCCTCCTGGCCTCTGCAGGCACCAGGCACATAAGTGGTGCACAGCCATAAAAAGAAGCAAAACACACAAATATGTAAAATTTTAAATTATGAGAGTGATCAAGGAAGACGCTGATATTAAGTCTAGGCTCCCCACATGTGCCCACACACGGTCTGAAGGGCTGTGCCTGTCATCTTAGTACACAGGAGGGTGAGGCAGGACAATGGCTACACACTTGAGACCAGCCTGGACAGTGAGGAGGACCCTACCTCTGAAAAAAGTAACACAACAAAAATTTAAAATAAAATTCATTGGAAGGCAGTGGCAGGCAGATTTCTGAGTTTGAGGCCAGCCTGGTCTACAGAGTGTGCTCCAGGACAGCCAAGTTTACACAGAGAAACCCTGACTTGGAAAGAAATATAAATAAATAAATGAAATAATAAGATAGTAGCAGCAGAGACAGCTCAGCAGTTGACAGCACTGGCTGTTTTTGCAGATGACACGGGTTCCATTCTAGCCCAGAGGGATCCATTTCCCTCTTCTGGCCGCTTTGGGCACTGCACACATGTGCATAAACACAGACACATAAAGTTTGAAAAGTAAATTTTAAAAATGAAAATAAAATATGAAAGAAAATTAATCAGGATGAAATAAATAAGGTAAAAATTAAGCTAAACTTTAAAATTAAAATATTATAGAGGGTTATTATAAAGGACATAATTAATACAATTTAAAAAAAAAAAACCAACAAAAATAACTCCCTTAAAGTCCTTCCCTCCACTGCTGTGAAAGGCAAAGTGCATACAATAGGCGCCCAACTGATGCTAGAAGACCGGGTGGGGTAGGGATACCTCGGGTGCTCTCAAAATCGGGCCAGTCGGGGCCGGGCTGGCGGGGCGACAAGCTCGGTTTTGCCTTAAGCATTTATTGAGCGCCTACTGTGTGCTCCATGCAACCTCACTCTGGAGCAAGGACTCTGAACACGCAGGCACGGTCCGCCAGGGCCCTCGGCTCCGCCCTGCCCCAGGCCCGCCACGCCCAGGCCACGCCCTGACCCCTCTTGTACCTCTGACAGCCCCTCAGGCCTCCAGCCAGTGCCACCGCCGCCAACTGCCCCGCGGTCCGGACCCCGCCGCAGCGGACCAGCCGAGACCCCCGGGGCTGCGAGCCGCTACCCACGCCCCGCCCACGTCAGCGTCTATTGGACATTGTCAGTGCCACTCGACAGAACTCATAGTCCATTGGCCTCAGCTGCTGCCAATCCTTTTGCAACGACTACAGGCTCCGGAAAGCAGTTTCCGCCTTTCGAAATTTGAGTGCAGCTACCAAATGATTCCGATAGGAAACACGGACTTGGCAACATGGCTCCGGAAGGAGGTCCTCCATCCCGGAGCTGTCCAGGGTCGCGTGGTACTGAATGAGTGTGGATGGAGGCTTGGCAGGAAGCGATTTCCTACAGTGAATGGAACATTCTTGAAGCCTTTCCTCGTGGCTTAAGAAGATACAGGCCGGGCATGGTGGCGCAGGCCTTTAATCCCAGCACTTGGGAGGCAGAGGCAGGCGGATTTCGGATTTCGAGGCCAGCCTGGTCTACAAAGTGAGTTCCAGGACAGCCAGGGCTATACAGAGAAACCCTGTCT
>NC_034598.1:45572872-45580424 GCF_900095145.1 Mus pahari
CAAAAAAAAAAAAAAAAGTCAGAGGAGAGTGTTGCATGACCTTTGATCAGAGTCACAGGTGATCCTGAGCTGCAATGTGTGAAACAAACCTGCGCATTCTCTGTGAGAGCAGCCAGTCACTCTCTTTTTTTTTTTTTAGAACAGGGTTTCTCTGTATAGTCCTAGCTGTCCTGGGACTCACTCTGTAGACCAGGCTGGCCTCGAACTCAGAAATCCGCCTGCCTCTGCCTCCCGAGTGCTGGGATTAAAGGCATGTACCACAACGCCTGGCTAGTCTTCCTAACTGATGAGCTGTGTTCAGCTCTTGTTTCTAATTGTTAAATAATATTCCATTGTCTGGATTAATTAGATCTGCTTGAATGCTGCTGGAGAGTCAGGTTGTTTCCAGACAAAAGTCATTTCTAAACCAGAAGATTTGAAGCCATTATTGTGTGAAGAACAGTGAAGCCTGGGGACTTTCTCCTTCCTGGCTAACAGACAGTACAGATGGGGGTCCAGTGTATACTCATCCTATGGCACAGCCACAACTCTGTGTATCTAGTCAATAGAAACTAATATATATTCACTCAAAGATTTGAAGCAAATATGGCCTGAGTTCATCAACATGTCACTATATCAAACATACTGAACTGATTAAATTTTTTGTTTGTTTGTTAGTTTTGTTTTATACAGACAGGATTTCTCTGTGTAGCCCTCGCTGTCATAGAACTTGCTTTATAGGCCAAGCTGGCCTCAGATTCAGAGATCCGCCTGCCTCTGGCTCTCAGTCTGGGATAACACAACTTATCTTTTTCACAGGTCTAGAATAAACACATCCTTGCACTTGGAAAATTGAGGCAGGAAGACGAGGCCAGCTTCGGTTAATTCCTAAGGTCAAGGCCAGGCAAAACCACATGATACCTTACAGGGAAGGGCTAGGGAGACACCTTGATGGGTCAGTGGGTCAAAGGAACTTGGCTCACAAGACTAGTAATGGCAATGCCCGGGACCATGCAGGGTTGGAAAAGTAGGACAGATGCTGAAGTTGTTCTCTGGCCTCCAAACACATGCCATGTCACATAAATGTGCCTGCGCCCCCACTGTGCAAGCATACATGAAGTAATAGAAGCAATAACAATTACAACATTTACTTCATAAGTGCTGGGATCAACCAGGCATAGTAGTGCAAACCTTTTCTCCCAGAATTCAGGAAAGAGTAGGGGCTGGTAGATCTCTGTGAGTTCAAGACCAGCCTGATTTATATCGCAAGTTACAGGACATTCAGGGTTACATAGAAAGATTGTAGTGGTTTAAATAGCTATGGCTCCCATACATTCATGTGTTTGAATGCTCGACCACAGGGAGTGGCATGTTCGGAGGTGTGGCCTTGTTGGGGGAATTTCCACTGTGGGAGTGGGGCTGTAAGGTTTTCTATGCTCAAGCTCCCTCAGTGTGGGATTTCAGTCTCCCCCCGGCTGCCTTCAGACCAAGATGTAGGACTCTTGGCTGCTCTTGCACCATGCCTGCCTGGATGCTGCCATGCTTCCTGCTATGATGAAAATGGACTGAACCTCTGAACCTGGAAGACAGCCCTAGTTAAATGTTGTCCTTTACAAGAGTTGCCTTGGTCATGGCGTCTGTTCTCAGCCGTGAAACTCTAAGACAGAAAAACTGGTCTCAAACAAAAGGAGTTGGGAGTGCGTTGGTTTACAGCAGAAGCTCTGGCATTTGAGATGATGAGGTGAGCCTGCCCTACAAAATGAGACATAAAGATTTTAAAAAGATACAAACTGAGCCAGGTAGTGGTGGTGCACGCCTTTAATCCCAGCACTTGGGAGGCAGAGGCAGGCAAATTTTGAGTTCGACACCAGCCTGGTCTTCAGAGTGAGTTCCAGGAGCCAGAGCTATACAGAGAAACCCTGTCTCAAAAAAAAAAAAAAAAAAAGATACAAACTGGCAGCTAACAACCATCCATGACTCCAGATTCAGGTGATCTGATGGTGGATGATGACCTCTACGCCACCAGGCATACATACAGACAAAATACTCACACACACAAATAATAAAATAACTCTTCTATAGATATAACTGGCTCTGAGAGACTGCTCAGTGGTTAGCAGCACTGGCTGCCTTCGCAGGGGAAATGGACTCAGTTCCCAGCAGTCACATGGTGCCTTACCACCATCTATAACTCCAGTCATAGGTTATCTCACCTCCTCTTCTGGCCTCTATGGCCCAGGGCAGAAAAGTGATGTGCAGACAAAACTACCATATGTATAAAAATATATTATATTAAAAATATATAAACTGACCAGGCGTGGTGGTGTACACCTTTAATCCCAGCACTTGGGAGGCAGAGGCAGGCTGATTTCTGAGTTCGAGGCCAGCCTGGTCTACAGAGTGAGTTCCAGGACAGCCAGGACTATTCAGAGAAACCCTGTCTCGAAAAACCAAATAAAAAATAAAAAAATATAAACTGTGGAGTTCTCAAGCTGAAAACCCTAATATTCATTGAGAAGTAGATAAAAATACTGTGGTAAGTTCATACAGTGGAATAGTATTCAATACTCAAAATGACTGAACAATGTGCAATTTGAATCCCTCCAACCTTGTGTTAAGGGAACCCAAACACAAAAGAGAGTATGCAGGGACTGTCACCCCAAAACATTCTAGGAAAAGGCAGCGCAAAGGAAAGCTGTCCATCGTTCTCCTGGGGCTGCAGGTCTGCAGAGGATTCCAAATGTAAGTACTGTGAAAGTCTATGGCTAAGGTCACATGAATGTTTACCATCACAACTCCCAAATGTATAGACAATAGTAATGGGAGGGAAGAAGGCTTAGTCTACCCACTAGCAAGCATGCAAACTGTTGACCTTTTTTAAATTTTGAGACAGGGCCTAGGTCTGTAGTCCAGTCTGGCCTGAAAGTTTTGATTCTCCTGCCTCAGCCTCCCTAGTGCTGAGATGGCAAGAGTGGAGCTGGCTCAGTCGTTTGAACCTGAACAGAAGAGGGGGGACTGGGAACCAGCCTCCCGAAAGGAGCTCACAGCTCTGAGGATGACCTTTCAGGTGGCACTGTGCCCATTCACCCTCAGGCCCCAGCTCCTGTAGGGAAAGATTGTGAGCCTGTGCCAGCCAGGTCCTGTGAGGGGTCCCTTTGTGACTTGTGCACGGATGGCCAGCTGAGCCACTTCAGACTAGAGGGACGTTTTCTTTTTTTTTTTTTTTTTTTTTTTTTNGTTTTTTCGAGACAGGGTTTCTCTGTATAGCCCTGGCTGTCCTGGAACTCACTCTGTAGACCAGGCTGGCCTCGAACTCAGAAATCCGCCTGCCTCTGCCTCCCGAGTGCTGATTAAAGGCATGCGCCACCATGCCCGGCCGAGGGACGTTTTCTTATTCCTGCAAGGATAACCTACTCCAAGAGTGCAAAGCTTATGTCTGGGTACCAGGAGTGTTTCTAGGATGCAGGCCTGATGGTTAAGCTGTGGTTTTGCCCACCTGGTTCTGGTGCTGCAAGAACAGGTGGGGCGTCAGGAGGCTAAGGCAGACAGCCCCCTACTGGCCACACTTGGAACAGCCTCAACATCTCTAGGTTCAATTCAGATTTTTGAAACACTTTGTCAAAGGGGCAGAAACATGAGGATCACGTGATCACCAGTCTTTCTTTTCCTTTGAGCCAAGGTCTTACTATGTAGCATGGCTATCCTAGAACTATGTAGAGCAGGCATAGGGATGCACCTGCCTGTGTCTTCCCAGTCCTGGGATTCAATTTACTTCCTTCTGCGCATGGGTGTTCTTGTGTTTGTACACCACGTGCAGAGCTGCAGGAGGCCACAGGGAGCACCACACCCACTGGAACTTTGAGTTACAGTTGTGAAGTCATGTAAGCACTAGAAACAAAACATGGGAGTTCTGAAATGATGGCTCAGCGGCTAAGAGCACTGACTGCTCTTCTAGAGGTTCTGAGTTCAATCCCTGGGAGCTGTGTAACTCATGACCATCTATGGTAGGATCCAGTGCCCTCAAGACTAGACTGCAGCTGCTGGTTCATATTTGGACTGAACTGCTTTACCCTGACAAGCTAGTGGACTTTCAATCAAAGAACTATTTCTAAACAGGTCCACTCCACCCACGTCCTAATAACTTGTCTTCTACTACCTCTGGTGGGTAGTGGGCTAAAGGACGGGTTGGAAATTTCTTATGCCTATAGGTATCTAAGTTCAAGGTCAGCTTGGTCTACAGAATGAGTTCCATGGCAGGCAGGGCCACACAAAGAAATCCTGTCTTGAAAAACTAAACTCAACCCAACGTTTCTGAATGCTGGGGATGGGACAGGTGTTCCAAGATGTCTGGGCCCTTCTGTCTCCAGGGCCTATACCCACTGCAGGAGAGGACTCAGTGCCAGCCAGGCACTAGATATGGCCCAGTGTCCATGATAATTTGTATTCCCAAGGCAGTGTGGATCCCAGGAGAGGTCAACCACTACAGGGACCCTCAAGGTGTCAGCAGGGAGGGCTGCCACAAAGCTGTTAGAGCCCACACCAGTCCAGTCCAGAAGCACCTGCTGGGTGAGCCGATCCTGATAAGGGTGGCCTTGAACTCCCAATTCTCCAACTTCTCCTGAGTACTAGTATATCTCACCTGAAGCCCTGAGCTGTTGTTCAGCCTGTGATTGCGATGCTGAGTTTCGAGTGGGCATGAAGCCTCAGGCCTCTCATCCCAGCACTCAGGTTGGAGGACTCCTGAGTTCGTGGCTAGCCCGGGCTCTACAGAAAGAGCATGTCTCAGGTTAGAAACCCAACTACTGTGGGGCTGTAAGTTAGCTTGGCGTCTGCTGGCAAGTCTTGCTGCTTGGCAGTCACCTGGCAAGCCTGGAGACACACACGGGGCGCCTTTGGGAGACAGCATGCATTTGAATATGTTCTATTTCTTGTTTCCCCTCCCAAATGAGGATCTTCACATAGGTGGGACAAAGTCCTCAAGGGTGGGCCAACCCCGATGACCCAGCTGGTAAAGGTGCTTACTAAGCCTGATGACCCAAGTTCCATCGCTGGGAGAGGACTGACCACACACACACCCTGTGGTACAAGTGCTCCTCATAGGTTTCCTCCCCACAGATTTAAAAGGGTTTCTCTGTGTAACCCTGGATGACCCGCAACTCAAAAGATTCTCCTGCCTCTGCCTCACAAATGTTGGGGTTAAGGGCATGCAGCACCTTAAAAAGTTATCATGGTTTCTGATTCAGAGAACACAAGTATGTCTGGCTGAGTGACAGGCACATAGATGAAGGCCATCACCCTCAAGCTCTGGGGTGCCTGTTACCTACAATTCTCCCTACTACAAATCCCAGACATGGCCAGCCAGGTATTCGCATTACCAAGGAGGAAGATGGTCACCAACACTGGGGATGGACTGCATAGTTACACCCAGGGATGTTCGCTCTTTAGACTGCACTCACAGGTCAAGGTCTTTCTCTGGCCACACAGAAATGGAGAGACTGGTTCCAGAAGCTGGGGTCCCCTCTCACTGCCTGACCCAGAGAACCTGAGCCCTCAAAGCCACGAACCTGCAGCCCACATGATTTTCCTGTCATCTATGGAAACCGGACAGGATGTACCCACTGAATCCTAAATGTCCCCTGCTGTCTGGCCCTCAGGTGGGGAGGGCGGGAACCTCCTTTCCCATGCAGTGCGCAGGCTATACACTCACTGGAGCCCACGGCAACCGCATCCTGCATGCCAGACAGACCACCCATCCCTGCTGTGGTATGTTAGCTATCAGGGCAGTGGGGCTCAGAGGCTGACACAGAAAGCAGAGCATCATCACTGTCTTTATTCCCCAGGCACTCTGTACCCAAGGGGGTGCTGCTGCCCTCAGGGCCCATCATCCTACTGGCTACCTACCACACACACACACCTCTGACACTATCTGCCGCAGCCTGATGCCATCATGACCCCTCCAAGGGTTCAGCTGTCCTGTGATCTCACCACCTGTTCCCAGGGCCAAGAATGGGTGTGGGGACATCCACACCATCACTGGACAGACTGACCCCAACAAGGACGGTCCTGGTGACTATTTCAGCGCCGATACCCCGAAACTCCCTGCCAACCCCAGACACTGAATTCCCATGAGATCAGGGACAGGGTGACATAGATGGGTCAACATCCATGTCTGCTGCCGGGCTGAGGATGGTGCTGGACTGGACACAGAATTAGGNTTGGCTGATGGCTGTGAAGACNGAGGGGAAGCTGGAAAGAAGAGACACGGATGGTCCACACGCTGGGCAGAAGTCACAGGCCTCAGTCCTATGTGGCACAGGCCACTGGAATAAGGCAGGCAAGGGCACCTGCTGGGACCTGCAATCCGGTGTGGGCGTGGAACGCTGGCGCCCAGCTGGGGCTGGCAGTGGACACTTCCCAGGGGGATGAGAGTCAGCTTCTCAAGTCCCTTTAGGAGGACCCATCAGGGTGGGGCCTGAGACCTGAGGGCCCAGGCTGTCACGCAGTGACTCACACTCACCCCACCCCCTCCCTGAAGCTTCCTAGGTGGCTGGAGGAACTGGTGCTGCTGTGCCATCTTCTGTAGACTCTTCCAGGGAGGTGAGGGGCCAGTAAGAGTACAAAACAGAGGGGGAGGGATGAAGGAAAACACAAGGCGGGGATGAGTCCGTCTTAACATGCAGGTCCAGTTTCTCTCTCGAGCTGTCCAACGGAGAAAATGCTAAAACACCAGGAAGCCGCAGAGCGAAGGGACACTCGGGTCAGCTGCAGACAGAAGACGGGCAGTGAGAGCCACAGCCAGACGAGGAGCCCGCGAGGGGCACTGGGGCGCATGGCTTCAGTAAACCTTTTGATACCCAAATGTGGTAGTACACGCCTGTCATCCGCACTCTAGAGGAGTAGCAGGAGCATCAGGAATTTAGGGACAGTTTTGGCAACTTGAGACCAAAACCCAAAACAATACAAAACCAAACCTCAGAACTGGGGTGGCTGGGCTGGTGAGGTGCTGACTTCCTGAAGTGCGTTCAGTCTCCAGGAACCATTAAATAGTCACGCATTGGAATGAGCTAGTAAATCCAGTGAAGGGAGGCTGGGACTATAGACAGGGTGTCCCTGGAAACCACTAGCCATGCAAGGAAGGGGCTTGGATAATTTAACAAAGTTCCAGGCCAGAGACAGCTCCCTAAGGTGGTCTGAGAACCAGCACCTGAGGCCGGTCATGATCGTTCACACCCACGCCGACACCCACAAACACATGAATGTAAGAATAAAAACAGAGCAGGGGCATGATCGGGGCGCAGCCCCACCACAGAACTCCCCTAGAAAAAGGCTAGGGGTGTGGTCAAAGGTCAAGTCCTGCAGAAGTCCCCCAATGAGGTTCAGAGGTTCAGGGGTGGAGCCCCCACCTAGATAGGCCGCCCGCAGTCACCCCCCACCCCCACCCCGCCAGGGATTGGGAGTGAGGTCAGGGAGGAGAGCATACACACACAGAGCCCGAGGTCCACCCACACACACAGAGCCCGAGGTCCACCCACACACACAGAGCCCGAGGTCCACCCACACACACAGAGCCCGA
>NC_034598.1:45580449-45591332 GCF_900095145.1 Mus pahari
AGAGCCCGAGGTCCACCCACACACACAGAGCCCGAGGTCCACCCACACACACAGAGCCCGAGGTCCACCCACACACACAGAGCCCGAGGTCCACCTACACACACAGAGTCTGAGGTCCACCTGCATTACTGAGATTAAAAAATGACAAAACGGCCCTGCGTGGTGGCACATGCCTTTAATCCCAGCATTTGGGAGGCAGAGGCAGGTGAATTTCTGAGTTTGAGGCCAGCCTGGTCTACAAAGTGAGTTCCAGGACAGCCAGGGCTACACAGAGAAACCCTGTCTCGAAAAAAAGAAAAACAAAAAACAAAAAACAACAAAAAAAACAAAAAACAAAAAACGGGGCTGGAGAGATGGCTCCGCAGTTAAGAACACTGTTCTTCCAGAGGTCCTGAGTTCAATTCCTAGAAACCACATCCATCATAACCATCTGTAATGGGTGTGTCTGAAGTGTGCTCATACACATTAAAATAAATAAATTAAGATATTTTCTGAATGACAAAATGGTAAAGGTGGGGACACCATGCCACTCTGGACAGAAAATGCCCTGCCATGTTAGACAGGAAGACTTCTTACAGGTCCTGACAGGACAGGACAGGACAGACAGCCGTGGGAGCCTCACCGTGTCACTCTTGCTGCTCCTCGTGGCTGGCGCTGGGCGTCCGGCTGCGCACCACCTGGCTCCGGATCTGCTCCACAAACTCTGGGTTCTGCTGCTGCATCTGCTGTGCAAACTGCTGGCCCCTGTGGATACCCAGAGATAGACGGTGCTTCGCCACCCCTCTGGGCCCCTCCACTAGGCTGTCCTCCCACTCCCTCCCCTCCTCCGGGACCCCCTCGCTCACCCCTTGCTCGCTCGCTCACTCACACCAGCCCCTTCCCAGCCAGCAGAGTCACAAGAGCAATACTCACGCCTGGATGAGGCTGGCCAGGTCACTCTGCTGCGGACTGCTGCCTGGCGTGCCCAGAGGGTTATGGCCTCCAGAGATCATGCCCGACATGCTGCAGGAGAAGGGATTCAACACAGGCCCACAGCCACTGCCCTCCACCTCCCACGCCTCACGCTCACGCCCCTTCTTTCTCAGGTTCTGAGTGAAGGACTGTGGGGAGCTGCCAGGAAGTGGAGTAGACCGTGGAGACCCCGTGGAGAACAAGCAAGGAACACCAAAGCTGGTGTTGAGGAAACCCTGTATGGCCGGGGAGGGATCCAGAGCTGCGCCCAGCGAGACAGAGCTGCTCTGGCGCTCCGTATCTGGGAACAAAACTAACGCCACCACATTCACAGTGTCAGGACAAACAGCTTATGACACACTGAAATATTACATATCCTTGAGCAGGAACATGGCTCTGACACACTGTAACACAAAGGACACCAAGAATGCTGTGTCAATATGAGAGCCAGACCCAAAATGATGAGAAATGTCCACAACAGGACACTGTAAAGACAGAACATCAATATGGGGAAAGCACTGGACAATGGCTCATGGGGACAGAGGGCTCTCCAAGTAGACAGTAGAGCAGTTGCATGTATGACACTGGCCTAGATGACTTTATCCAGCACTCCTGAGTTCAAGGTCAGCTTGGTCTACACAGAGTTCTGCCAGCTGTAGGTACATGGTGGGACCCTACCTCAAAGCGTTAATATTAAAAAAACTTTGTCTTTCTCTCATCAAAACAAATTAAAAAATAAGAATTAATAAGTAAACAGAGAATGGTCCCGCAGTTAGAGCTCTGGCTGCTCTCTGGAAAGACCAGGTTCACATGCCCTGCAGAGCGGCCACAGCCACCTAACACCAGTTCCAGGGGATCTGATGCCCCCATCTGGCCATATTGGAAACTGCACACACATAGTGCACAGACTTACACACACACAAAGTAAAAGTTAAAAGAAACAAACGAATGTCCCTGTCATTTGTGTTCTAGGTACAGAAGGACCAGAGCAGGGTCACTTACAGCTGCTGTAGCTGGGGGCTGTTCATTAAGCTTGAAGCCTAAAGAGAACAGAAGGCACAGGTGTCAGGAACCTCCCTAAGGCAGAAACACAGACAGACAGACAGACAGACAGACAGACCCTCCTATTAGCTCTCCCAGACACTAGCTCCTCCTCTGCAATGCTGAGGTGGGCTCTGCTCCTCACACCCTACATACAGGACACCAGAGCCGTGCCCAAGCCCCTGCTGTGTTGGACAGGTCAGTGTATAACCCAGGCTGGCCTGAACTGGTCATCCTGTCTCATGCCCCAGTGGCTCTCAGGCCTGTACCACCATGCCTAGCTGAATTCAGCCTTGCAAACAGCCACGTTTGCAACCCAGGGAGCCCTGGACTGCACAAATGATGCTTCAATCACACACAGAGAAGGCCCCGTGCAGCCACACCCCACTCCTAATGGTGTGCCCATAAAGCACTGTCTCTGTTAGCCCTGCTGCAGAAATAATGCATTCAGCAAGGATGTTCAACAGCCCCTACTAGCTGATGCTGCAGCGCCCACAATGCAGAAAGCATGCTGAGACAGCCAGGAATGGCCTCACCCAGCTGTGGCCTTGCAGGGACCCCAGCAGGGGTGCTGTGCCACAGGCATGCTCACTCCCTGTGGGCCCTGGATGTTCTCATTAGATGCCTCACCAGGAGGCAGACTCCTGGCAGGGACCCTGGCCTAGGTGGCAGAGGAGCTGATGGGGTGTGCCTACCATGGTGATGAAGTGTGGGTTGTTCAGCAGGCCAGCGATGTCTAAGCTGCCCACGCCGCCCGTCTGCAGGAGAAGTATTGGTTAGGCTGGTCACTCTGGGGGAAGATGGCTGGCTGCCCTCAGGAAGCCCTACACTCCCCAGGGAGGGTGCTGCCAGGAGGTTCCCAACATCCCGCCTGTCACTGACCACACTGGGCAGCCTGCACCATGTCTGTGGCCATCATATTTGTTACCACCTCACAGACCAGAGGGTCCCTGCCGTGTGTCCCCAGCTCCGTGGGTGACCCACATGGTCCAGCGTTCTGCCCTGCGTCTGAGGACCCAGCATTAGCCTCTGAGCATCATCCATGCATGTGCTTCTAACCACAGCATCCAAGGTGCCCTCCCCAGCCTCCTCAGAGCAGGGGCTCCAGCCTGGCCTCCTGTCACCCCTCCTGAGAGATGGGCTCACAGGGCTCGGCGCCTCCCGTAACTTCAGCTCTGCAATCTTGAGGTTGGACTTGTATGTGTCGTTGTCAGGGTCCAGCTCCAGGGCCTTCTTGTAGTACGCCACAGCCTCCGCATGCTTGTTCAGGCTGGACAGGGCAAGGCTGGGGACAAAAGTGTGCCAGGGGAGCCATGATTCGGGCTGGATGGGACCTAGTGCCAACCCACCCTGTCCAGGCTGGGGAAAACAATGAAGCCACACAGGAGGACAGAGAGCCACGCAGGCAGGGGAAGGGCCCACGCAGGTCACACAGTGTGACCCACGGCAGATCGCTGCACTCACCCCATGCGGCCATAGGCCTTGCTATACCCAGGGTCGATGCCAATGGCGCGCTCACAGTCCTGCACGGCCCCCACATAGTTCCCCAGCTTGCTGTAGGCTGCAGCTCTGGGGAGAGGAAGCTGTCAGTTGGGGACTCCTGGGCCCTCCACAGGAGGCCTCTCCAGGAGCTGGTCTGTGGCAGAAAAGTGAGTACTGTAGCCCAGCGCCCCAGGACCACAGAGGCTCGCAGCCCACACAGGCCTTGGCAGGTGTGTAGGGCTCCCTGAAACCCTGCCTCCTCACAGCAAGCTGAAGGAGATGATGGCAGCTGAGGAGCAGCAGCCTGCATGCCCACCATTGCCACGAGGGCAGTACATCTGCACTGTCCATCTGTCTGCTGGGCGGGGCTGACCACACAGCTCAGGGTCCCGTGTGCACCATGCCACTTCAAAATGTTGCCACACCTGACCTCCGCCCTTCGCACAGAGCCACACCTACCCCATCGCTCACCCCCATCGCTCACGGGCACCCTCCAGCCCCACCCGCACCTGTTACAGAAATAGACAGCATTGGCAGGGTTGAGCTCAATGGCCTTGCCGTAGAGGTGCACAGCCGCCTCAAAGTTCTCCAGCTTCATCTGCTCATTACCTGCAGGGGGGAGAAAGAGGCAGTGGAGCCCAGGCTGGCCCATGCTGCTTCGAGCTGGCCCATGCTGCCCATACAACACCTATCTCCTCTGGTCTAAGATTTCCAAAGGGAGATCTGATCCCGAGGTCACACGGGACGTTTTGTTTTCAGGGGAGGGCCATGCATCCTAGGCTGTCCTCAAACTCCTGATATAAGCTCCTGACCCTCCCTGCCTTCACCTCCCCGCGTGGGGACAACAGATGTGACATAAGCCTGGTGAATGTGGTATTGGGGACAGACGCCAGCTTTGTGTGTGCCAGGTGCACGGTGGCAGAGCAGGGTGCATGGCGGTCCACTGCTGCATCTGGTGACAATAACAAGAATCCAGCTTACACAAGCTTGTTTTCCAGCCAAACACATCCTATGCAGAGCCATGGACAGGGAGGGTCAGCCTGGGTTAAATGCCAAGACCACCTGCCTTCTGGGAGCCACACCTGGCCTGTGATCGAGGCCAGGGCCTGCCCGAGCATGTGGGCTGGGGTTTCCTGACCCGTTACCCACACAGGCCATGAAGCTTTATTTTCCCTGCTTCCGTGTTTTGAGACAGGGTCTCACTGTGTTGCTCTGCAGACCAGCTGGCCTTGATCTCACAGAGACCCACCTGCCTCTGCCTTCCATGTACTGGGATTAAAGGTTTGAGCCACCAAACCAGGATCTTTTAATTTTTAAAAATATCTTTTTTGTTTTGTTTTGGGGACAAAGTCTTATGATGAAGTTCTGGGTGGCCTAAATGCACAATGTGGACTGGGCTTGATTTGAAATCACAGAGATTTGCCTAAGTCTGCCACTTTAAAGCATAAATATATATTCTGAGTGGGGTGTGTATGTATGTGTGTGTGTGTGTGTGTGTGTGTGCGCGCGTGTGTGTGCGCACAGTGCCCACAGACACCAAAAGGGGGCACTGGATGCCCCAAACCTGTGCTTAGAACCAGCCGTGAGCCAGCTGCCTGAGAGAGCGTGGGAAGCCATCGAAGGCCCCTGCAGAAACAGTGCATTTCTAACTGCCACACCATCTCTCCAGCTCCCCAGTCCTGTCCCCACCACTGGGACCTGGCTGACCTGGGCCGCATCCCTACAGCACTTTGCCCAGGCACCATGGGGACACCTGTCTCCCTCACCTTCTGTTTTGAGGCGCTCTGCCTCAGCTGAGTCCTCCTCAGAGGGTGGTGTTCTGTCAGGGGCCCGCCGGTCCTGTGGCATCTCCTGTTGGGGGTAAAACAATCCCACTGTGCCCTGCCATACCTGCCCTGCAGGATGCCACACGGCTCAGAGCGCTGTCAAGCCTCAGCACAGGGTGGCACATTGCCATCGTGGGCACAGTCAAGGGAAGCCCAGGCTCACCTTGCTGGCAGTGGCTGCTTCAAATATCTCTGGCAGGGTCTGGGGGAGAGCAAGGTCACTGTCTTCCAGCGTCACCCCGAAGGCTGTCTCCAGACACTGGATGGCAACTGTGTAGGATATGAGATAAGCCAGCCTCACTGGAGCTCACGGGAAGCTCTGGCACCTTCCATTTTTCTCGTGATAGACTCTCATGTAGCCCAGGGTATCCCTGAACTCTCTACATAGGCAAGCATGTCCCAGAAACCCTGATCCACCTGCACCCACTTTCTGGGTGCAGGGATAAAAGGTGAGCACTACCACACCTAGTTTGAGCGGGAACGTCACACAAGCTGGGTAAGTGCTCTTCCCAGCAAGTGCCAGCACAGCCCTCAGGAGTCTCCAAACGCCTTATGCACCTGGCCCTGGCCCTCAGTCCTTCTCAGTCCCCTCCAGCCAGCCTCTCAGACACACGTGCCCACACCACACACGTGCTGACAGCAGGAGGCAGGCACGTGGGGCCTGAGGTGGTGTGTCCTCTGGGGTCACAGTGCTGGGGTTGGCTCTGACCTGGACTATCAGCACAACCTACGGTGGAGAGGTTAGTGTCCCTATGGCCTGGGGTAGTGGTATCCACACTGTGGATCTGCAACTCCTGGAGACAAACTGCTAGACTGCAGGGAAGCTGACTATGACAGGAAGCGAGTAACTTGAGCTTCCAGAAGCCTCTTAAACAGACCGGCTGTAGCAGGCCCTCTCACACACATAAGCAGGAAGGATGGCTCAGCTTCAGAAGTGTGAAGTTTTGAGAAAGGCCTTTGAGGCCTGCCCCACTGCCTGCAGGCTGTGCTCCAGGGTTGGGGTCTGGGAGCTGCCACCAATGCAGGGGCGGGCTCAGGGGGACAGTTGTCTTTGAGTGGTTTCTGCTCCTGTAACCACTCCTGTAATAGTGGTTTCTGGCCCAATAGACTCATTGGCTGACCAAGCTGGGCTTTGGTGCTGTCTGTTTTGGTTCATCACCGGCTGAGGCAAACCCATTTGTCACACCTCCCCAGGAATCGTGCTACACAATGAGGGAGGTAGGAGCTGCGCACAGGAACTACTGTGCACGCCAGGGGCTAAGGAGCATGAGACCGCTCCTCCACTGCCAACAGGAACTAGGGACTCAGTCCACAGTCAGAAATAAGCAGCAAGGGAAGTGAGGGCACCAGCGCGGTGTTGGGGCCCATCACTCCCATGAGCCAAGGAAGAGTACAGATGCCCAGGCTGGGCATGCAGGCCAGCTGCCTTGCTTCTGTGGCATCCTGAGCCCTAGCAGAGGCTGGCAGGGCAGCAGCCCACACTCACCTTCTAGGCTCTCCTGGGCGTCAGACGAGAGCCCACCGTGCCGCAACTGGCCATGGAGGAACTGGATGATGGCATAGGCCAGGCGCTTCCTGTTGTCCATCTCGAGACTGGTGAGGTGACACTGCTTGCTCAGGATCTGTGGGGACAGCCCAAAGTGCCAGGTGAGGAACCAGAGATGGAGGAGATCTGTCCTTGACTCATGGGTCCCAGACCCGACCACTACCAGAGTCCAGGAGAACTGGTTATTTCCAGTGTCAGGACCACCATACGGAGCCTTCCTTCTTCCTCCGTGACAGGTGGGGACACCCTGGGCATGGAGCCACAGACCTGTCTGCCACAATGCTAGGGAGGAGGGCTCGCCTTGAGCTGACAGTGTTGCCTCTGGGCACTCTTTCCTCAACTTACCCTTTTGTAGTGTACCAGCCAGTCAGCGCCCGCAGCACACAGTGAGCAGGGCTATTTTCTGGGATCCCAAGGTTTTGGGACACCAGCTCCTCGACCCACCCTATACCCAAAACTTGGGGGGTGCTGCAGCTCACGGCCCTGGTCCGCAAGGTGCACTATGTGGTGACACCAGGACAATTCTGGACTCCAGAGGGACAGTTGAAGGTGGCTCTCCTGACCACGTCAGAGTGACTTCAGTCCAGGGAACCTTCAGAGGCAGCAGGTGAGCCAGCAGAGAGTGGGCACAGTGTCAAGGCCACATCCCTGAGCCTCAGAGGGAGCCATGAGGGGTGGGCTGACACTGACAGGCACCCTCAGAGAGTGTTTGGACCCCTGTACAACAGCAGATACCACAGGACAGAGTCGAGAGAGGGCAGAAAGAAAGACACTTGGAAGCTCGAACCATGCCAGTTCAGATTTGTGGCCTCTCTTGTCTAAGAAGAAATTGGCCTAAAGTTTTGGCACCTAGCATACGATCACATGACAGCCACCACAGTCCTGCATGTAATGGAGAGGCCAGTATGGCTCTGGGTCACAAACCACAGGCATGGGGCAGCCAATAGTGAGAGGCTGTGGACCTCTGCTCCACGCCAGAGCCCAGTTGTGGCGCCTGTGAAGTAGAGTTGACGAACTTCACATCCACCCAAGGGGACGGTCGAGCTCAGCACCCCATCCTGAGCACCCCCGAGGCGGACGTATTCACAGGTGCTGGGTATTCAGATTCTGGAATGGAGGTGGAGATGTGGGGCACATCCTTCTGTGCCCCCTCTCCCCCGTGCACGGCAGGCCCCTTCTGCCCTTGTCCTGAGCACTCTGGAATGGAAGAGTTGCTCTAAGCAGGGTGGGGTGTTGGCCAACCACAACAGACATGCTTGTGTGAGCCAGGCACCCCGGCGAGGACTGTACCAGTTACTACCACTTTGCTATGCTTTCAGCCTCTCACCTAGCACATAAGAACATTCTAGAAAGCAGTCTTGAACCAATACCCAAGAGGAGCAGAATCCGATCTGAAGCTAACACACATTAAGAAAGCATCATGGGGGA
The DNA here is from genome assembly GCF_900095145.1 of Mus pahari. Taxonomy (NCBI): domain Eukaryota; kingdom Metazoa; phylum Chordata; class Mammalia; order Rodentia; family Muridae; genus Mus; species Mus pahari. The sequence goes on from NC_034598.1 coordinate 45,588,724, forward strand.
TTGCTCCCAGGCTGGTACCCACAGCCACGGATCCCACAAGCAGGCCACATCACCTGCCACAGTGTCCCCTAAGCTTCTAAATGGAGACCCCGAGCCCTAGAGGCCTTTAGAGACAGAGTCTTCATAGAGGTGACCAGGTTAAAGTGACCAGATGGGTCCTGATTCAAGTTAAAACACAAAAAGGAAAAATTTAGATGGGCACTGGCACAGGCCTGTGATCCCTGGTCCTCGGGTGGCTGAGGCAGGAGAATAATGCTAAGTTCAAGGTCAGTCTGAGTTGAGCAGTAAGGACTGGCATTGTGTGTGCTAGTGCACATCTATTCCCAGCACTGGGGAGGCCAAGGCAAGTCGACTGCTGGGAGTCAAAGGTCAGCCACAGCTACACAAGGAGACTCTGGCTCAAGACACATAGGCAGATACAGGGGCAAGAGTGGGGAAGGGCTCAGAGGCTAAGCTGCTCTTGCGGAGGATCTGCACCGCCAGTTCCTAGCACCCACAGCTCCAGCCCCAGGGATCTTACACCCTCTGCTCTAGATAGAGGCACACAGATAAACAAGCTCTGAAATCCAGCAGGTCACGGGGTGCTGTTCAGTCCCAGTTCTTGTCAAGCATATACCAACTATGGGACCCTATCCTCAAAACGCTAATATAATGGAGATATTTGAAACCCTCTCCCATGGGGACCACTGTATGAAGATGGGGTGGGCCTGCAATAGCTGCTCCCCTCAGAAGCAGTCACCCAGGCTCTGAGATTGCAAGAGTGAACTCTGTTCTTACACCCAGAGGACACTCCGTCCTCCCACCAGCACCAAGAGGCAATTGCTCTATGTAATTGCTGGCTCAGACCTGTCCTCAGGGACCAGTTGTAAGGACAGATGGACTACCAGGGACACAACCTAGGGATCAAACGAGGGTAGTGGGCTGAAGTCAGAGGCCAAAGCTGGACCTTCAGCTCCTCCAAAAGGAAGTCTCTCCACACAAGCATCCACTGGTCATGAGCCTGCCAGGCATGATGGACCCACCTCTCATCCCAGCACTCTGGAGCCGAGGCAGGAGGACAAGCTCTAGGCTGGCCTGGGCTATGGTGAGACCTTGACTAAATAAACAAATAAATGAATAAAAATAGGACCAGCGGGCCAGAAAGGTGGCTTAGTGGGTAAGCGAGCTTGCCAAGCCTGGCAGCATAGCTCCATCCCTGGGTCCCACATGGAGGAAAGTGCTGACTTCTGAGCTGTCCTCTGACCATCACATAGACAGCGCCACAGCACCTACACATGCACACAACCGTAAATAACTAGGGCTGGAAGATGGCTTAGAGGGCACAGTGCTTGCTCTGCAAACGTGAGGACCTGAGTTCAAATTCCTAGCATCAATGTATGAAGGAAGGCACAGTGATACACTATAACCCAGGGCTGGGGTGGTGACAGGGAACCCTGGGTGATGTCTGAGCAGGGAGTTCCTGGTCTGGAGTGGGCTAAGATGAGGGATGCATGCCCCATCAGAGAGCATCTGTCCTCCATGGAGGATGTGGAGGTCCTCAGGGAAAGGGGTGGAGCTTGCTGTTGCAGTACCAGACCTGATGTGTGGGTCTTCTGTGACAGCATGGGTCTGTGGGCCAGCTACTGACAGACACTGTCACCACTCAAAAGGGAACAGTGGCCCTGACAAGACCCCATCCCACCCAGCTGTGAACCAATGACACTTGGGGTATGAATCACCTCCCCTGGGGGTGTCTAGCACCTGACATCCATTGACCTCCCTCTGTGTTCGGGAAGGTTCTGGCTAAGGGACAAGACTCTCAAAGGCCTATTATCTCAGAACAGTGTGGGCTTTATGAGTGCAGCTGCCCACCAGCCAGGCATGGTCTGGTGTGTGGGGCACAGGGGTGAGGGGTAGCAAGACCGAGTCCCAGAGTTCCCCTAGATAGAAGGAAATTTAGCCCCTCACAGCTGTCTGCACACCTCTTTCCCCCTCCCGTTCTTTCTGACATAGTGTGGTCACCCAGCCTCAGATTCACTGCCCCTTGCCTCAATCAAACCCCAAACCCTGGGACAGGCTAGGTGGCCAAGTGGGTAATAGACCCTGCTAGGCAGGTGGAAGGCCCTGATTCAGGTTCCCAGCACCCACCCAATACGCTGGCTGTGGTTGTATGAACAGACCAGTAACCTTGGTGCCAGGTGCATGAGTGGACACAGGAGATGGCTGGGTTTTGCTGGCCACCAACCTAGGTCCAGGGTCAGAGGTGCCCTGCCTGAAGGGAAAAGGCTGAAAAAGTCTGAGGTAAGCCCCTTCAACAAATCAAGTTCCATCCTAGCTTATGCAGGTCCAAACCCAACCCAGCACAGCTCACAGGTGTCCTTCCCTAGGCCTGTGACAGCTCACTAGCGTCCTTGCCTAGGCCTGTGACAGCTCACTAGTGTCCTTGCCTAGGCCTGTGACAGCTCACTAGCGTCCTTGCCTAGGCCTGTCACAGCTCACTAGCGTCCTTCCCTGGGCCTGTGACAGCTCACTAGCATCCTTCCCTGGGCCTGTCACAGCTCACTAGCGTCCTTCCCTGGGCCTGTCACAGCTCACTAGCGTCCTTCCCTGGGCCTGTCACAGCTCACTAG
>NC_034598.1:45591602-45621770 GCF_900095145.1 Mus pahari
TCCTTCCCTGGGCCTGTCACAGCTCACTAGCGTCCTTCCCTGGGCCTGTCACAGCTCACTAGCGTCCTTCCCTGGGCCTGTCACAGCTCACTAGTGTCCTTCCCTGGGCCTGTCACAGCTCACTAGTGTCCTTCCCTGGGCCTGTCACAGCTCACTAGTGTCCTTCCCTAGGCCTGTCACAGCTCACTAGCGTCCTTCCCTAGGCCTGTCACAGCTCACTAGTGTCCTTCCCTAGGCCCCTGTCCAGGACAAAAAAGATAAAAAGACAAGTGAGCCCACAAAATGAAGGGCTTCATCCCAGAGACCCTGCAGGCACCGCCCTTGCCTGTCTAGGCCCACCCAGCCTCCATACACAGCAACTCCCCAAACCACAGCCCATGTCCACCTGCAAGGCAAGCAGATGCCACAGCACACAGCCCTCAAAGACCTTGGTAGACCCTACATGTGCACCTACACGGGGACAGAGGGAGCGGGCACTCCAAACTCCCCAATGTTTAAGGCTGGCTGCCGCCTCCCCGCACAGCAGATTAAAAACCTGAGAGCTCCACCCCCAGCCCTATCCTGCTCCCAAACCTGAGAAAGTCAGGCTCATCTCAGTGTATGAACCCCAGAGCGTTCTGGACAGTCCCCCCCCGAGCTGAGCCCCAGGTACCATCCACAGCACAGTGGCGGCAGAGCCAAGCTGAGAAGGCGGGCCTCTAAGCCACGAGAAGTCTCTTGGGGAACACAGCCCCCCTCCTTATAAAAACCTAACAGAGCTGGGGCTGAGGCTTAGGCACTCAAGGATGCTGGAAGTGAAAAGCCAGCCTGGACCTCAGATTGAGTTTGTCTCAGAAAACAGAGCAGGTGGTAGGGACAGCTCACTGCTTAGGAGCACTGCAGCTTTGCCAGAGGGCCGGGGGTCAGTTCCCAGCACCTAGATGAGCTACTCATAGCCACCGGAACTCCAGTTCCGGAGGACCCACACCCTCTCTGGCCTCCACAGGCTTTGTGTGCACATGCATGCACTCGTTCGCGCGCACATACAAAATCAAGAATAAATCTTAAAACAAAACTAAAATAAATAAATAAAAGGAGAGCATGCCCACACACTTGTCATTCCAGCACTCGGGAGGACCAGGAGTTCAAGGCTAACCTCAGCTACAGAGTTGGAGGGTAGCCTGGAGTACATGAACTCCTGCATCAAACAGAAAGATCAGATACTACATCACACATTCACTCACATACACACACACACACACACACACACACACACACACACACACACACACAAATCAGTAGGACTGATTCCCACAGACTCTCACTCACAGGGCGACTGGTATGTGACGTGGGCTGGAGGTGACAGCTGGGAGTCACACTCTCTGCCAGGAAGCACTATGATAAACCCTTGGCCTGAATCCTCGGTACGATCAGAACTTCCTGGATACCCAGCTACACACTCAGGAGTGCAGGATCACTTCAGGATAGGCTCTAGACAGCACCCTCCAAGCCCAGTCAGGCCTGAGCATCGGCTGCCACCCTGCAAGTGGGGGACGAATGCAGGAGGACTGCCACGAGTATAAAGGTGGCCTGGGCCAAAGACTGGCTCTGCCTGTTCCCCCCAACCTCTCAACTTCCCTGGAGGTCAGTGTGGCAAGTGCCAGGCTCAGCTACAGAGTCCAACTCTGTGCTGAAGACTCCAGTGTAGCGGCCTGGGCCAAGTCCTGGTGGGTGGAGTGTCACTCAGCACACAGGAAGCCCTGGGATGCAGGAGACCCTGTCTCAAAACAAAACACCAGGAAGGCTTGGAGTACAGCTCAATGTGGAGCCAACACCCTGCCATGAAGCACCAGCTGGGACCTCAGACAGTGCTCCAGGTACAATCCCTCACCCCATGAAATGGGGTGCACACACAATCTTGGTACCCATACAACCTGTATAGAGGCCTCAACAGTGAGGAGCCACTGGGCTTGGGTTCCATTTTAACACCAGAGCCCAATATGCACCGCTGGCTAGCCTCAAATTTAAGGCAATCCTCCCATGCCTGCCTCTGGAGTGCTAGAATTACAGGCATGCTTCATTATCGGCTACCAGTAGCATCAGTGTGTGTGTGTGTGTGTGTGTGTGTGTGTGTAACTGTGTGTGTCTATGTGAGTTTGTGGTGTGCGTATGTGAGTCTGTGTTTATGTGAGTGTGTGGTGTGTGTCTATGTGAATGTGTGGTGTGTTTGTGGTGTGTGTACATGTGTGAGTGTGTGGTGTGTGTCTGTGATGTATGTGTATGTATTTGAGTGTGTGAGGTATGTGTGTGTGTGTGTGTGTGTGTGTGTGTGTGGTGTCTGTATATGAGTGATGTGTGTATATGTGAGTGAATGTGTGATGTAGTATGTATGTGTAGTGTGTGTGTGTCCATACACATGTGGAAACCAGAGGTAGATCAAGCCTGGGTATCCGCCCTCCAGGCAGCATGTCATATTTTAGAGTCAGTGTCTGTCCCTGGGACATGGGGCTGGTGATGGAACAAGGCAGGCTACCCAGAGAGCCCAGGATCTAGGTGCCTATCTTGTGCCTTCCCGGCACTGAAATTACAAGTGCCACCAGCGTTCTCAGCTTTTTTCCATGGGGAATCCACAGGGAATCGAACCCAGACCCTCATGCCAAGCACATTGCTCACTGAGTTGTTTCCCAAACAGAAGCACTGTTCTGTGGGCAACGTTCCTGACCCCCATACAGTATCAGAGTCACGTCAGAAGCCCCTTCAGTCACACCAATCACAAACATCCCCACACACTGGCCCATGGTCCCTGTGGACAAGAATGACCAATAAAAGGGAAGACTGATCAAACAAATGACCACAGAGGGACAAAACAGGAAAGTCATCTCAATCAACTGTTGGGGAACGTGTGCCGTCCGTCACCAGCCACCGCAAAGGCTAACAGACCTCTGCTAATGGACCTTAGGTGACAGGCACAGAGACATAATAATTTCAACTGACTTTGTTTTTGTTGTTGCTAACATTTCATTTTTGGTTTTGGTTTTTCATGACAGGGTCTCACTGTGCAACCTGGCTGTCCTGGAACTCACTCTGTAGATCAGGGTGGCCTTGAACTCAGAAATCCGCCTGCCTCTGCCTCCTGACTGCTGGGACCAAAGTCAGACACCACCACTACCCAGCTTTTGAGACAAGAAGATTTCACCACGTAGCCCAACATGGCCTTGAACCTGACTTTCATCTTCCCGCCTCAGACTCCTACAAGCTGGGACGACAGCCAGCAACGCCAGCTTACAACTGAACGGGACCAGACTGACATCCTTCTTGAATTAATTATGATGCCAGATGAGGTGGTGCCATCTCCAGTCAGAGATGGGTATCAGAGGTGGGAGCTGAGGCCAGCCTGGTCTACTGAGTGAGTTCCTGGACAGCCAGAGACAGATGAAGACTTTGCCTCAAAAAACAAACTATTAATCATAGCTATTTCATTTTCAGACAGGGTCTCACGTCGTGGTCCAGCTAACTTCACCGTGTTAGGTGTCCAAGGCTGGGCCTGAACTCCCTCCCAGTGATCCAGCTGCCTCCCCCTCTCAAATGAAAGACTGGATTATAGGTTGTGGACCACAGGGCTAGGCTATTGGTTAGGGTCTTTGCTTTCAGTTGTTGTTTTGTTTTCTGAGGCAGAGTATGTCGTCCTTGCTAGCATGGAAGTCCCACAATACTCCTATGTGTCAGTCTCTGCCCATGTGTCAGCACACCTGCCTTACCATTGTTTTAAGAAAACAACTCCTCAGAGAGGACAAGCTATCTGCCCATGCACAGCTGGCCCTCTGCCCTTCAATCCCACACTCTACCTATCTTTGGCACCCGAATCAAGCACACCGTCCCAACGGAATGAGCACCCACAACTGCTCAGACGGTGGTGACAACGTCCATTGTACAGAAGAGGAAAACTGAGGCTGTGGGCAGGCAACAGGCTAAGCAAGGTCACCAGGGTGAGGAAAGGCAATGTGAGAGGGTCTTAGACCTTAGGGACTCCGAGGAAACTGAGATCCGCCTCCCCACACCTAAACGCTGACCTTTTCGTGAGAAAAAGCGACGAGGGGTAGGGGGGTGGGAGTGGGACGGTGCCTGCCTCAGTTTCCCCTCTGCGCCGCCCGCTCACGTGACCCCGAAGGGCGCAGAAGTCCCGATCACGAGCCACCTTTGTCTCAAGGGCTCCCGAGCACCGCGAAGCTAAACCCATAGACCCCGACGCCCATCCGGGGCGCGGCAGAGCCCCCAGCCTCACCTCTCAGTCGACCGAAGACCCGACCCACCGACGGCTGCGCCTGCGCACCGCGGCGCAGCCAAGCCCCGCCCTCAGGACCAAGACGCCTGCGCAGAAAAAAAAACCCATTTCCTGTGCATTTTTCTTTTGCGCATGCGCTCAAGTGCACCCTTCGCTCTAAAACAGAAGTGACGTCACAGGAAAGGGGGGGTCACAAGGTGGTTGTTATGGAAACTGCCCACTGGAGGCGTCACGAAGACCGGAAGTTAGTCTGACAGTCACCAAGCGGGTCAGGCCTAAAGCACAGTGGGGTGGCGGCGGACCGCGCCGAGGCCGATCACGTGGTACGGAGACTGTCACGTGATTTAGCTGCTTTCATCAAGACAAATCTGAATCAAAGCCGCTAACTGGTGCTATGGAATTTTTGGTTTTGTTTTCTTAATTTCTTTTTCTTTTTCCTTTTTTTAAAATGACAATCTCAGGAGCCCAGCCTGGCCCGGAACTCTTCATCCACCTCGCCCATCTTGTAAACTGGCATATCCCACTTTACGTGAAAGCAGTAAGTGTTGTTAACCACTAAACAACCTACTTCAGTTATTTTATTTTATATTTAAGACCTATTTACAGGCTTACCTTTTTGCATACCCCAACTTCTTTCTGATGCCTAAAAGAAAAACAGAGATTATCAACCAGACAGTGGTGGTGCACGCCTTTAATCCCAGCGCTGGAGAGGCGGGGGAATCGCGGTGAGTTTGAGACAAGCCTTGTCTACAAAGCCAGTTCCAGGATAGCCAAAGCTACCCAGAAAAACCTGTCTCAAAAAATAAAAACAATTTATCTTTAATTTTGAATTACATGGTTGTCTTTGTGTGGATGTCTGCATGGGAATACAGTGCCTACAGAAACCAGAAGAGGGCATGAGATCCCCAAGGCTAGAGTTGGGTGCAGTGCAATTCAGGCCCCCTCTGCAAAAGCTGTATGTACTCTACTTTTTTATTTTCTTTGAGACAGGGTCTCATACCGTAGGCTAGGCTGGGCTCAAACTGCACTACCCAGCTTGCTATATCCAGGTTGCTATATGTCCTCTTTTTTGTTTTGTTTTGTTTTGTTTTTGTTTTTCGAGACGGTTTCTCTGAATAGCCCTGGCTGTCCTGGAACTCACTTTGTAGACCAGGCTGGCCTCGAACTCAGAAATCCTCCTGCTTCTGCCTCCCAAGTGCTGGGATTAAAGGCGTGCGCCAACACCCCCGGCACTATATGTACTCTTAACCCTTGAGCTATCTCTCCTATTTTTGTTTTACGAGGTTTTACTGTGTAGCTCAGGTTGACCTTAAACTTCTGCAAATCCAGGTGGGCCATGGGTGGCACAGGCCTTCAATCCCAGCGCTCAGAAGGCAGAGGCAGGATCATCTCTGAGTTCCAGGACAGCCAGGGCCACACAGAGAAACCCTGTCTTAGAAGCAAAAAAGAAAAGCAAGAACTTTGTCCATTCCCCTGCATCAGTGTCCAAGTGCTGATATGATATGCCGTGATTCTGCCAATCCCTGTACACACACCCCACCTTTGAGATGGCGTGGTTATAATTACCAAACTGAGTGTCCTGGGTGGGTGAGGGATGTGATAAGTCAGGGTAGGAAACCTGGGCAGCTGTGAGGGCGTGAGAAGAGAGATGCTACCACCTTCACAGGAGCGGAAGCCATTCTCTAGCAGAGAATTCCAGGGCAATTACCAACTCTTTAAGACGTTTCTTCTTTCCAGGGTGAAAACATACTGCTTTCTAGAAATCTTGCCAAGAATTCCCTTTACAGGGAAAGGGTACAGATGTAATGAAACCCTCTTGTAACCTGTGATTTCTGATCTTTATCTCATCAGATTAGTTTCAACTATCAAATTGACACAACCGAGAATCGCTTAGCAAGAGTCTCTATGAAGTGCCTAGATGAAGTTGGTTTGCTTGTGGGGGTGGCCTTGATTAAACATAAGTGACATGAGAAGGCCCCGCCCATTGTGGGTGGCACCATCCCCTAGGAAAAGAGAAGCTGAAGGAAAACAGGCTGGGAAAGATGCTGCGTTTGTTTCTCTACTTTTGACTGTGGATCCATGTGGCCTGCTTCAGGTCCAGCCTTGATTCCTCCTCCCCCTGCCCCAAGATGGCCTATCTCAAATCACCTGGTCAAATCTAAACTCTGCTTCAGGAACTGGCCACTAGTGTTCTTGTGCATTATATAAACTTTACTCTTGTGGTATTCAAATGCTGATCTCTGCTCTCTTATCTTGTTTCAATCTTGGGACATGGCATTGTAATACTTATACCAAGAATATCCTGTCTCAAGTTTGTGTAAACAGTTCTTACCATGTATTCTCTGCCTTGTCAATAAGTGCTGATCACCCAATGGCTGGGCAGAAGAGAAAATAGGGTGGGACATCAACCAGCCAGAGGAAGGAGAGAAGGAGATTCAGATCAGTGAGGAGGATGGGAGATTAGATCCTTGAGGAAGGGGTCAGGAGAGAGATCACGGAGGCAACACCTGAAGCCCAAAGAGCCAGAGCAATAGTAACATGCCAGTGCCGTGGGCTGTAGTAACATGCCAGTGACGTGGGCTGTAGTAACATGCCAGTGCCATGGCTGGGCCTGGGAGGCAGCCGGGCTAACAGAGACAACTAAGGTAGATCATTGAACTGCTCAGATACTGAAGTGGAGTTTTAAGTAAATAGTTTTTTTCTATGTGATTATTGGGGAATAGTATAAAGTAAAGAAATACAGCCACTGGGTTAATTCTTTACTAACATTTATATTAATAATTCAGGGGCTGGAGAGATGACTCAGTGGTTAAGAGCACTGACTACTCTTTGGAAGGTCCTGAGTTCAATTCCCAGCAACCATATGATGGCTCACAACCATCTGTAATGGGATCTGATGCCTTCCTCTGGTGAGCCTGAAAACAGTGACAGTGTATTCACATTCATAAGATAAAGAAATAACCGCCGGGCCTGGTGGCGCAGACCTTTAATCCCAGCACTCGGGAGGCAGAGGCAGGCGGATTTCTGAGTTCGAGGCCAGCCTGGTCTACAGAGTGAGTTCCAGGACAGCCAGAGCTATACAGAGAAACCCTGTCTCGAAAAACCAAAAAAAAAAAAAAAAAAAAGATAAAGAAATAACCTTTTTAAAAGAGGAATAATTCATTTATAGGCCACTCACAAAACTCTTTCCTCATCCAAGTTGTGAATCTCTGTGTAGTCTGTAGCCAAGTCCTGAAAAGTCAGGGTCTCCTCAGGCTGCGCATGACCGCAGCGCGGCCGGGTCCCTGTTCTCTCACTACTGACAAAAGGAAAAATCTGGAAGAAATAAGAACAGACACCGGGAACGGCACACGCGAGTACTGAACTAAAATTAAAATTCTCACTCTTGTTCTTGCCTTCTTGCTGTCTGTCCTCTCGCTCCTTCCCAACTTTCTCCCCATTCCCTCTCTGCCCCCCCCCACTCGCTCGTGGCCCACCTCTACTCCCCCCCCCGCCACATGTGTGTGTTTCCACTACCCTCTTAACTCCCTCCCCCTCTATACTTAAAAAAAAAAATCCTCAAGCAATGAAAAGCAAGAGTCCCACATAGTGGCCCATGTGAGCTCTAGGGAGACTGAGGCAGGATCACTGGGCAGGAGCTACAGGATGAGGAATGAGGTCACATCTCAGATGCCACTCCCCACACATACATGCAAAGAAAACTAATAATGACATCTTAGTATTTTATTGCTATGAAGAGATACCATGACCTTGGCAACTCTTGTAAAGGAAATCATTTAATGGGGACTGGATTACAGGTTCAGAGGTTTAATCCATTATCATGGGAGCACATATGCATGGCAGCATGCAGGCAGACATGGTGCTGGGGATGGAGCTGAGGGTTCTACATGTGGATCAGCAGGCAAGCAGGAAGACAGAGTGACATCGGGCCTGGCTTGAGCATCTGAGACCTCCAAAGCCCATCCCTAGTGACACACTTCTTCCAACAAGGCTGATTTGTTTTGTAATTCAGTGGCATGGTGAGGTGGGAGGGCTGCTCTGGGGCCGTCGGTATGGGGGAAAGAGGAGGGTGGGAGAGATCCTGCGTCCCACCAGAGTTCCTGTGCTCTGGGCGGGTGGATGCGGCAGGACTGCACATGCTTTCCGGGTGGGTGTCTGGCTGTGTTAAGCCACTGACCCCACAAGGTGGGTGGTGGACAAGGGGCAGCCCCGGGTACCAGGTTCCCAGTCTCCGGCATCCCACACTGGATAAGGCAGAGGAGCTGAGAACAGAATAGGGGCCCGGGGCGGCACTCAGCCCCAGGGATGAAGGCAGGAGAGGGCAGGGGGAGAGTGAATGCTGTATGGTTCCCACACGGGCAAGAGTCCTTGGTCAGATCTGTGATGGCCTTCTGGCGGGAGGTTAGACATGGCTCGTTAGGAGAAAGCCCATCCCATCATTGTTCATGGCAGGCCTTGATGATCAGAGTCTATGGTTTTAGAGCTTTATTGTAGAAAGGCAGGGAGAAAGGAGAGAAGATAGAGAGAGGCCAGCCATAGCCATGTGGAGAGAGGGGGGAAGGGAAAGAGAGAAGTAGGGCTAGAGAGTAAGAAAGGTGAGGGCTAAAGAGAGCGAGGAGGGGCCAAGCAGCCCCTCCTGTAGTGGGCTGGGCTATCAGGTAGCTGGGGAGGAGCACACCTGGCTACTGTCAGGTAGCTGTGGGGGTGGAGTGTAGCCAGAACGCCAGAAGCTTGGGACATTGTCTGCATGACTGATAGTCAAAATTATGGACAGGCACCTGATTCTGGGAATGTGGCTCGCCTTTCCGTCCCTTGTAGATTTCGCTATTGGGTCACCAGAGCAAGCCCCATTCAATCAAAATAGGCTGCCTGTCACAGTCCCACAGGGTGCCTCAGTGGGCCCATGCGGAGGCNCCCCCCCCCCCAGGTATCAGCCATACGACGGATCTAGTATAAAATGAAGTTTATTTTGGACGTGGGAAGGGGAGTAGTTGAAAAGGGAGCAGAGGCAGAGAAAGAAAGGGGACAGAGAAGGGGTGGGGGGAGAGAGAGAGAGAGAGAGAGAGAGTCCTATGTCAACCAGGCTTGTACCTGGCTGTTGCTAGGTAACTGTACAGCAGAGCCTAAAGGAACTACTAACAAAGACCACACCTCCTAATACTGCCACTTCTTATAGGGAACCCTAGTGTCACTCAAGACACTACAAGACCAAGTACCCAGCACAAAGGAGATTTATTTGCCTCGGAGGAACAAAGGGCAGGAATAAAGGACAAAGACAGGAGATAGAGGACCAGGGAGACGGGGTGGGAACAAGGGAGAGAGGGCAGGGATATTTGTTCCTGGAGAAGGATAAAGGACTGCCTCTGGATGGGCAGGAGACAGAGGTAGCCCTTGGGAAAACGGGGGTTTACAAAGGTACAGGGGGTAACCCTGTGTTAGGATGAAGTGTTTAGTTTTAATCGCACGTTAATTAGGTTAGCTGAAGGGGCCTTTTCATTTACTGACTTCAATACTTTGATAGCTGGACCTTGGCAGAGGGAATGGGGGAGAAGGGCAAGGCATGACAGAGCTATGTTAACCATGCTTGGGCCAGCCAGAATCCCTGCACCTATGAGCCTGGGGGGGGCCGTTTTTATTCAAACCCCCCCCCCAAGTAATGAGAACTCCCCAGTCAGATACAACTCCCAGTCAGTTGAATTCTCTAATCATGTTGGCTAGGAGCTCAATGGGCAGAGCACCCTCTGGGCATGTATAAAGCCCATTCCCAGGACTACAAAACCAGGTGTGGTGGTAAATGTGGGGCATCCAGCACTCTGGAGATGTAGGCAGGAGGGTCAGGAGTTCAAGGACATCCTCTTAGCAAATTCCAGGTAAACCTGGGCTCTCAAGATCCCTGTCTGAAAACAACAACAACATAGCAGGAGCTGCAGAAATGACTCAATAGTTAAGAGCACTGGTTAGTCTTCCAGGGGACCAGGGTTCAATTCCCAGCAATCACATGGCACTTTACAGCCATTTGTTAATTCTGATTCCAGATGTCTTCTTCCAGCTGCTGTGAGCACTGCATGCAGGTGGCACAATCGACAAAACACCCAAGTAATACATTTAAATGTGCATGCATGCACACATACATACAAACATAATGCACACATACACAGGCACGCACATAGGCAAGCGTGCACACACATCCGAGGCAACTTGGCTCGGGATAAAAGCATTTGCCACCAGGTCACATTTCTGTCTGTCCCAGTGTTGTGTGTGTGCACACGTGTGCATGTGCCTTGTGTGACATGTCTGGGGCAGCCCAAGATTGAGGTCCAGTGCCTTCCTCATTCATTTCCACCTTGGATCTCAAGCCAAAATCTCCCATTAAAGCAAGAGCCTGCAGATTCTGCTGGTCTAGCCTGGCACTTGCTCCTTCAGGACTCTCCTGTCTCCTCCTACTGCCAGCTTTTGTGGGTACTGGGGGTTCAAACTCCCCAAAATGGTGAGTACTTTGCCTACAGATACATCTCCCTGGGCCTGGGAGTTGTTTTGGGGCACAGTGGAGGTGGGGGTAGGCACCATTAATGACCAGTGTCAACTGTCTCTTTAATTGGCTCTAGAACCACAGGGAAGATGGCTTCTTTGATTGCCTGTGGGGGATTATCTTGATTATATAAGTCAATTGAGCCAGGAAGACCCTTGATTCTGGAGAGGCCATTTCCTGGGCAGATCCTGGACTGAGTAATTTTGAGCAGATTTCTAGACCTTGGACCAGGAATGACCTATTGCTTCTAGCTCCTGCTGCCTTGATTTCCCCACATGGCTTGTACTTTGAGATGTGTATTAAAATAAATGCTGTCTCTCCACTATCCTATGTTTTAAAAGTTGATTATGTGTTTGTGTGCATACACTTAAATGTATGTGTGTGCACCATGTGTACACAGCACCTGCTGTGGCCAAAGAGGACATGGAGACCCCTGGAGGTGTGAGCAGCCCTATGGGCACTGGGATCTGAAGTCCAGTCCTCGAGACTGTCGGTGTTTCTGCTCAGATGGAAGGACACCCTGGAGATAGGGGAGCTCAGGAACCACGCAGCTCTGAGAGGGAGCCCCCTCAGCAGAGGTACTGCGGTTCCCAGTGGGGGATATTCCTGGCTGAGCTGAGGAGCTCAGGATCCTTGTCCCCCGCCCCTCTCCCCCTTCACTTCGCTTTGCTTCTTTTCTTCTTGGCTCTTCCAATGAGAAAGTCACACCAAGCAGAAAAATCTCACGTAAGAGCTTTATTGGAGGGTCCAGGGTGTGGAGGGATAAACACTGCCCTCTTCTCCTGGGAGTGAACAGTATTAGACAAAGAGCAGTGCTTATATAGAATTTCATAGGAGGCAGGGCTTTTCAGGGCAGAGATTTCCAGATTAACAATTGGTGGAATTTCAAGTCCTGAGCTTGAGGAGCTCAGGGATTGGTGGGTTTTCCTGTTCAGGGATTGGTGGCTTTTTTCCTCACCCCCATTACCCTGCACCAGGCCCATGGGTTAGAGTAGAAGTCCTTCCAGGCCACAGCCAGCATTTGCTGAGGCTCCATCTCTGTGGGGCTGCTCGAGGTCCTATCACTGTGGGACCGTTCCTGTAGGACAGCTCCTGCAGGGGTATTCTTGAGGGGCAACCTCTGCTGTGTTGGGAAAGATGATGCACTACTGTAGACAGCTCTTGTGACAGCTGCAGGCTGAGGAGATGTCATGGTGCCACCATTTTTTTTTGGGGGGGGGGGTCGAGACAGGGTTTCTCTGTGTAGCCCTGGCTGTCCTGGAACTCACTTTGTAGACCAGGCTGACCTCGAACTCAGAAATCCGCCTGCTTCTACCTCCTGAGTGCTGGGATTAAAGGCGTGCACCACCACGCACGGCTGTGGTGCCACCATTTTAACAAGAGCGGCCAACAGCTCCTAGGAGACATCTTAACGTGGCCACAGGCTGGGGCAGGAAGGAGTGGGCGGCCCTGGCTTTGAAGGCTTTTGCAGAACACTGCTTATCAGCCACACTTGACCACGGAGCCATCTCTCCAGTCCCCAGGTTTCTTTCTTTTTTTTTTTTTTAAAGATTTATTTTATTTATTATATGTAAGTACACTGTAACTGTCATCAGAATCTCCAGAAGAGGGCGTCAGATCTTGTTACGGATGGTTATGAACCACCATGTGGTTGCTGGGATTTGAACTCCGGACCTTTGGGAGAGCAGTCAGGTGCTCTATACCCACTGAGCCATCTCACCAGCCCAGTCCCCAGGTTTCGTTTGTTTGACATATGTTTAACTTGGATTGAAATTGCAGGTGTGTCAGCACACCCAGCTTACAAAAACAAACAAGCAAAAACCCGTGGCGGTTCTCACTTGCATTCCCAGAAACCAGGAAACTGGGGCAGGAGGATTGCTATAAATTTGAGGCCTGCCAGCACTGAACAGAAAATTCAGGCCAGCCTGGGCTACATGAAGCTTTGTGTCAAAAAAAGGAAGGAAAGAAGGAAGAGAGGGTTGGAGGGAGGGAGAAAGGGAAGGAAGCCAGGCATGGTGGAGCACTTGGGTCATCTCAGAATTCAGAAGGTGGAGGAATGAGGATCTGGATGACGAGGGTGAGGCTAACATGGTCTACACGAGCCCCTGGCTGAAGAACAGAAATAAATGAAATGAACGAAAAGACCAAGCACAAACGCACACAGCCTGTATAGAGTGAAATCCTCCCAGAAAAGGCAAGGCAGAGAGGGTGTTAGGTTTCCATGGAAACAGCATCCCGGCGCTCTGAGGGAGCGTAAGGCTCCGCCTCACTCACTCATGACAGCCAATCGCGGGCTCCACTGTGTTCGGCGCATGCGCACACTCGCACCATTAACAGGGCAAGCTCGGGATGACATGGGCGGAACCGCGATGCCCTGGCGCCAGACTGGTTGTTCCTGCGCATGCACACTCGCGTCGACCAGCTGCCCTCGCGCGCACGCGCCTTCCTAGCGTGCTCGGAGCTCGCGGGCGGCGGGCGGCGGGCGCCTCAGTCTGAGAGCGACAGCGGAGGAACTGGCTCAGGTGAGGCGAGCTCCGAGGAGATCCGGACCGCACAGGCGTGAGGACCAGAGGAGGGCCGCCGCCGCCCCGCGCGCAGCCGACCGCCATGAAGCCCCCCGCAGGTACCGGCCGCCCCTCGCCCAGGCCCTCTACCCTCCCTCGGGCAGATGGAACCTGTGGGATTCCCGACCCTGTCCCCTTCGTCTGCAAAATGAATGAACTAACTTTCCCATGGCTTCAACCTCTTGATAAACTGGATTTAAAAAGAATACTTTTTTCCATGTCCCCTGCTATTCTAACTAGGGTGAGATGGACTGCCAACGGGGCGATGAGCAAAACCCACACATGGTGTAAAAGGCTCTGGTTCCTGGAAGGCTGCCTGGAGACGGTGGCCTGGGAACCTCGGTGCCAGGACATCTAGCATCTAGAGAGGACCTAGTAATACTTCCAACTAGGTTCTTTTGTATTTTTAGGATTTGTTATTTTTAACTATTGTGTGTACGTCGTGTGTGAGTACGTGCAGATGTGTGTAGCATTCACGATGGCTAGAAGAATGTGGCCAATCCTCTGCACCTAGAATCAGTTACGGGTGGTTGAGAGCTGCCTTTCAAGGGTGCTGGGAACCAAACGCGGGTCCTCTGGAAGAGTGGCAAGCACGTTTGATCGCCGAGCTCCCTCTCCAGCCTAAGTCAGCAAAACAGGGGCTTAGGCTCTGGTCACCCCACTTTGGCAAGGCTGGTTTCCTGCTGTGTATGTGTGTGGGGCATCCCATATGGTGGAGCGGCCTGGCTGGATTCATTCCACTGTCGATTGTAGACATGGCTGCGACCCAAGAAGATGGAGACCTTTTGGATTATTATTTTTTTTTTTTTGACATTATTTAGTGTGCATGTGGAGGATCTTCAAGTGAGGTCAGAGGACAGTTTGTGGGAATCAGTTCTCTCCTTCCACCTAGTCAGTTGTGGGGATTGAACTTAGATCGTCTGTGTTGGCAACAATCACCTCCAGCTACTTAGTCATCTTGGTGTCCCCTGGACTTGCTTAATCCAGAGAAGGAAGCGGAGCCAGTTCCAGCCTGTCTTCCCAAGTGTGGGAGATCAAGACTAGGAGGATCCCACCTCCAAAAATTGCAAGACTAGCCTGGGCAATCTGGCAAGATCCTATCTTAACCCATGAGCAGAGGACTAGGGAAACAGCCCAAAGGGCCCGTGTGACCTTCCTGTATCTGAGAGCTACCTGGGGTGTGTGGCGTATGGAGCTCGCGCACACACGTTTTCTCATGCCTGCAGATCATCCCCCAGTCATGATCAGGATCATGGGAACAGGAATAATTGGAATTACTTGCACCTCAGGAACTCAAGGTGCCCTTAAATAGAGGCAGTAATCCAGATGTTTGTAGAAAGATGTAAAATTCTAGTTCTCTAGATTTTTGCACTCTTCTCTGTTCTCGTGGCTGGCTCTGCCCCCACTTGTAAAGCCCTTCGTTTCTGCATGTGCACGTGTGTGGGGAGGGTGGGGGCAGATATTTTCCTCAGTGGCTGTCCATCCTCCTTATTTTTGCTTTTCTTTGTGTAATCCTGGCTGTCCTGGATCTCACTCCGAAGACCAGGCTGGCCTTGAACTCACAGAGATCCTCCTGCCTCTGCCTCCCAGTACTGGGATTAAAGATGCGCATCAACACCACCCAACAACCATGGCTTTTTATTTGAGACAGCATCCCATGTACCCCAGGCTGGCCTCATACTTGATACGTGGCTGTGGGTGACCCTGAACTCTTTCTCCTCCTCCCCCCCTCAGTTTCCCAAGTGCTAGGATGGTGGGCATTCCTACCACGCCAGATTCGTGTACTGTGGGGATGGAATGCGAGCACCATGCACACTAGGCAAGTGTGCTGCCCACTGAGCCACAGCTCCAGTCCGAACTTTTGGTTTCATTGGCTTGAACTTGCTTGCCCTGTGTTCTGCATTTAGACCACAAATGTGAAATCCTCTTGCTCCAGCCTCCCGAGCCCTGAAAACAAGCTCCCATTACCCCTATCCAGTCCATGTCCTGGTGGGCACCCCTCTTCCTTTCCTTGCCACCCCATCTTTAGGGCCTGCATTGCTGTCTGCTTAAGGCTTGAGAGCACCGTGAAGGTCTGCTCTCTGTGGGGATGAGCTGTCCCACCCTCAATTTTATACAGCCATTCTGCATGGGATGAGGAGCGAGATGGCCCTGCCTGGCTGCCTTGCATGCCAGTGTGGAACAAGTGTTGCCGGGGCTGTGGGATCAGTGCCAGCAGCTGCACCTGTCCGTGAGCTGCTCCCATTCTGGTTATCCCAGAATGTCGCTTGCCGGTTCGGCTTCCACACCTGCCTTTGTCAGTGAGGCCCGATATGGGCAGAAATGGCTTTAATTATAGCTTGGCAGCACCAGGGATGTAGAGGGCCACACCTAGATGCATGACATACTGCTGAATGGCTTGGAAGTAGGAAGGGCAGACTGATGGAGCCCTTGGGCTGGCCTCTCCCAGTGAGTGGTTCTGGATTCTCCTTTTTATGAGAAGTTAGACACCTTGTAAGGGTGGAGCTGGCTGTAACCTGTGCTAACACTTCTAGGAGGGCCTTTGCCAAAGCAGCTGGGTCCCTTAGCAGTAACAGACCATCTAAGATTCCTTGGTGAGGGGCTGGGAGCCTGATCAGGGTAAAGCCCCACCCAAAATCCCCTAGTGAGGGGGTGGGGACATAGTCACAGGATGGAACTTTGGAATCATAGTCCATGTCTAAGGAAACACGCACGCACGCGCGCACACAAACACGATGAAGAGCTGGGGCATGGCTCTCTGCTGGCCCTGCACACACACAGACCCTGTTCATAACATCACTACTTCAGCAGGTCCTGGGAGGAGGCTGGTGGACAGACTTTCCTGGGCCACTTCCTCTGCACCTGCTGAGACCGACTGACACTTGTCATTCCCATAGCCTGTGCTGGGGACGTGGTGGACGCAGCGTCCCCGGCCTCCACCGTGAATCATCTTCGCTGGGATCTGAGCGCACAGCAGATCAGGGCTCTAACCACGCAGCTCATCGAGCAGACCAAGTGTGTGTACGACCGAGTGGGTGCTCAGGACTTCGACGATGTGTCATATGAGAGCACACTGAAGGCACTGGCTGACGTGGAGGTCACCTACACAGGTGAGCGCAGGCAGTGACAGCCATCCACTCAACACAGCTCCTCCCTGCACCAGAGGAGCCGGCTCGGGTGACCTAAGCCACTGTGGCACCTGTTTACCAGGTGTCAGCTCCTACACGGACTGGCAACCAGGCCTTGTCTAAGTTTATTTTCCTTCCTTTAAGGATTTGCTAACTTTTAGGCCAGGCTTTGTGTCACGTATCCCAGCACTGTGAGTCAGAGAAAGGTGGATCTCTGCTGCCTGCATCCATGTGTGTGCAGTTCTCACAGTGGCCAGAAGGGTGTGATAGGCCCCCAGAGCTGGAGTTACAGGCGCTAGTGAGCAGAGCCCTAGTCCTCTTGGGTGCAGCCAGTGGTCTCCGCTGACCCGCCTCCCCGGTTCCTTTTTGTTCTCTTCAGAGACAGGTCTTAAGGTGTTGTCGGGCTGGCCTCAGATTTGCAGTCCTCCATGCTCAGGCTCCTGTGTGGTGTGTTGTTTCACCTCAGTGCGGATAGCGGAGACCACACGGGTTGTCGGGCCTGGTGACATACACCTTTACCCATTGTGGCAGCTCACCAGCCTTTGTTCTGTTTTGAGACACCCTCTCTGTGCCTGTGAGACAGTTCTGAGTCCTGGTCATCCTCCTGCCTCAGTGTCCCAAAGGACACTCTCAACGTCGGGTCTGCTTCCTTCCTGTCACCGAGGCAGCATTCCTGACACTGGGAGATCTGGTATCTACAGTAGCTTTTCCTGTCTCAGCCTCGGGGCCACCTTGGGCTGCTCACATCGCCCTTTTCATATCCTGTGTCACCCCTGTGTGATCATGTTTCTGTAACACAATCCTGGGTGTTGCCAGCACTTCAGCTTCTGCCTCAGGCCCAGCAGACACAGCAGAGCCAGGTGCCAGGCTGCCCAGTCTGAGGGCTGCTGTGTCCCAGGTGGACCAGGAGAGGCATGCGCAGGCTGCCATCAGCCTCCTGGGCCTCCTCGGGCTGGCTGCAGGGGACCCCTACGCATCCCTGAGGAGCAGCTGGCTTACGCTTCATCTCCTGCTCAAGCGCTAGCCAGGAGGGGTGAAGTCTCCAGTCCCCAGCCTCAGTTTCCCCTCATGCATCAAGCACTGTTCTCTTCCTCTGGTCTCAGGTGGGAACCACACCGTGGAGCCCTGTGGTCTAGCCTCGCATCCTTTGATACCCCTGCAGGCATCTCCTGCAGCTCCTCCCTTCCCTGTGGGGCCTGGAAAGATCAGAAAGAAAACCAAGATGAGCCCCAGTATGCTGGGACTCCAGCACTCTGCACGCTGAGGCAGGAGGATTACCATAGGTTCAGGCCTCACCTAGGGTATAGAAAGACCTTGTTCTAAAACAGAGGGAGGAAAAAAAGGCAGTTCCTCAGTCCGCCCACACGCACTGTGTGGAGAACTGTGGCCTTGCACTCCCACCTTGGGCTGTCTTGCCCTCAGTTTCCTCCCCGCCCCTGCCGTGCACTCTGCTGAAGGGACCAGGTCCTTGCCTGCACTGGCTAGTGTTACCCATACAGAATGAGCCTCTGTCCTTTAGCCTCAACACTTCCCACCCTGCACACCCACACGTCTGCTTCTTGCCTCTGGGTTCTTGCATGCAGTTCCGCGCACTGTGCCCTTTGCATCTAGGCTCTGGCCGGTGCTCTGTGTCAGAGCTCTGCTTCTATACATGGCTGTATAGTACTCCAGCTTGTGGGTGGGAACTAATTCCCCACTTCTGGCTGTTGTGAATCCTGCTGTGGCACATGCACAAGACTTGATGGTGACCCATGCTTTTGACTCCATGCTTGGGGAGGGGACTGGATCGCAGGGCAAGTGTAGTTCAAACTTGTGTGGCCCCAAATTCAGCGTACTCCTCCTTCCTCAGCTTCCCTGCCTGCCCAAGCGTGACAGGTCAGCTGTTGTCCCAGTGTCTGCTTTGCAGTCCTGAGCCTCCACTGTGTCATCACCAAGTGCTCCCCTCTGGGCTGATAGCTGGCCGTGCGCAGTGGTATCTTGGCATCAGCCAGGGGTGTCTGCGCCTCTCACCTTGTCCCTGTGTCTCACCCTCAGTGCAGAGGAACATTCTCGACTTCCCCCAGCACGTGTCCCCGTGCAAGGACATCCGCACAGCCAGCACAGAGGCTGACAAGAAGCTCTCGGAGTTTGATGTAGAGATGAGCATGAGACAGGACGTGTACCAGAGGGTCGTGTGGCTACAGGTGGGTGGGTGGGTGTGTGTTCGCGGCGGAGGGAGGGCCGGAGGGGGGTGTGGGGTGGGCAGTGGGGTCTTCTTGCTGCCAGCCTAAGCCCTGGTGGCTTTGATAACACTGTCCATGCAGGCTGTGCATGCAAGCCACTGTGGGGATGCAGCCTGAAGCCCTGTGAGCATGAAGAGAGCCGGCGCTTTGTCACGCTGGGGCCTCAGAGAGGTCAAGGTCTTTGTTGTTGTGGAAATACCTGTAACTGTCATACCCATGTAAGATTGATGTGGAGCCGAGATTCATTGTAACACTTGGCAGGCTGAGGCAAAGGGATCAAGAGTTGGAGGCCAACAGGGACCACTTGGAAGATAACAGGATGTCATGGTGCCTGCCTCTCAGCCCAGCACTGAGTTGGAAGCTAGCCTGGGTTACCTGAGGACCTGTTGCAATAGATATAGCGGGCTGGTGTCCTCAGTAGCGAAGCCCTGCCCAGGGCCTCTCCGCAGAGCCGGGGCCTGGCTCAGCTAGGCTGCCTGCTTGCATCCCACCACGACAAAAAGAAAACCTGCTGGCTCAGGTGTCCGAGTGTCACTGGCCCTCCAGTCACAGGCCGCTGTCTCTGTGCCCTGGGGGCCCGTGTCCTCATCCGGAGGGGCCCGCTATCAGCACTGAGCATCCTCTGTCACTGGACAGAGAGGTGTTGCTCTGGAGCCTGTACTGCCTGGGAATCGGATGGTCCCTCTTGGTCTGCGAGCTGGCATCTCTGGGTGGCTCCATGCCTGGCTATGTTGAACATTGGCTTCTTTACTGGGGAGGGGCCCCTGGAAGTATTTCTCTCCTTCCACGGTTTGTGTGGCCCTGGGGACTGAACTCTGGCCTGTGGGCTTGGCTTCAATGCCTTTTACTCCTGAAGCTGCCTGTCTCTTAATCAGACTGTGGGATTTTGTTTGTTTTAAGATCTTTGGGGGGCTGGTGAGATGGCTGAGTGGGTAAGAGCACCCGACTGCTCTTCCGAAGGTCCGGAGTTCAAATCCCAGCAACCACATGGTGGCTCACAACCACCGTAACAAGATCTGACGCCCTCTTCTGGAGTGTCTGAAGATAGCTATAATGTACTTACATATAATAAATAAATAAATAAATAAATCTAAAAAAAAGTCTTTATTAAAAAAAAAAAAAAGAAAGGTCTTTGGGGCCTGGAGAGATGGTTCAGTGGTTAGAGTACTGATTGCTCCTCTAAAGGACCTGGGTCCCAGAACCCACCCGGCAGCTTATCACTGCCTGTAACTCCAGTTCCAGGAGCTCCAACACCCTCACACAGACGTACATGCAGGCAAAACACTAATGCACATAAGGTAAAAGTACGTTAATGTTTTTAAAGGTGTTTCTTCATTCCATGTATGTTTTTCTGTCTTTGTGTGGGTGTGTTCACCTGTCCTGTAACTGGAGTCATGGGTGGTTTTGCGCCAGCGTGTGTTCACTGCCTGTCCTGTGAGAGCCATGGAAGGGGACAGGCTTCCTCCCCACTGGGCTTTGATAGGACCTTTTGGTGCCTGCTTCCAGGAGAAAACCCCGAAAGATTCCCTGAAGCCTGAAGCAGCTCGCTATCTGGAGCGGCTCATCAAGCTGGGCCGGAGAAACGGGCTCCACTTACCTCAGGACACACAAGAGGTGAGTGTGCCCTGTCCCAAATGCACTACAGTCACAGCCTGCCGACAACATCTGTGTCCCCTCCCTGGGGCCTGAGTCTAGGGAAGTAGGTCTGCGGAGCCATGGAACCAGAGCATCCCAGCTGCCCTCGATTCCCACCCAGGTGCTTGGCTGAGTCAGCTCTACCGGGCTGCAAATGTGGGTCCCCATGCTTGCCTTCCCTGAGCCAGCTTGAAGGCCCTGGCACGGGGTGCCCAGAGATGGCTGGGGACAGGTGGCTTGTGTGCTGCAAAAACACAAGAAGGGCAGTGACTGTGGGTGCTCTGCTGGGCGTATGCCTCGGAAGGCACACTTCTGGGTGGATCCCACACCTCAGAGGACAGGATCAGAGCCTTTACTTAGTACAGATGCCACCCTGCTGAGGTGACAGCAGCAGCCAGCAAAGGCTTAGGGACGCTAGATCCTCCCTGTGAATCCCTAAGTCCACACCCACAGAGACCTCAGGGGTCCTAACTGCCACATGTGGTCCGCAGCCTGAGTCCATACCCACAGAGACCTCAGGGCCCCTAGAAGCCACATGTGGTCCCCAGCAGCTGTTTCAATGTTGTCTGCTGGGCAGTTGGTTCTGCAGTTCCTGAAGCTGTACTGTCCATGTGCTGACAGCAAGGGCCTGCCTGTCACAGCTGCAGCCCTGACTGGCCCATGTCCAGTTGTCCTGCTCTCCCTCAGCACAGCAGAGGGTAACCCCCATCTAGCTCCCTGTCTGTTAGAAATCACATCAGTGAGGTGTTTGCAGTCAAACCTTAGACCTGTCCTTAGCAGACAGAGCGATAGCCCCAACCCCATCAGCAGAGCGCAGTGCTCAAGCTGAGGGTCCCCAAGAGGGAGGCCTGGGAGAGGACACAAGTCCAGAGGCGCCTGGGGTGCAGTGGATGCTGTGTCTCTGCAGAAGATCAAGAACATCAAGAAGAGGCTGAGCCTGCTGTGCATCGACTTCAACAAGAACCTGAATGAGGACACCACCTTCCTGCCCTTCACGAGAGAGGAGCTGGGTGAGTGTGCGTGGAGGATGTTGTCCTCGCCATTTTCAGTGAGGGAGTGTCTGGGGCCACAGGCACCCTGCCACACCGTGGGTTTTAGTCCAGGAATAGGTGTGGTGAGTCTCAGCCCGGACTCGGGACCTTGGAGCGAGCGTCAGTGCCTCTGTGTGCTGTTTGGGCCTTTGCCCTGTGGCTGTGATACCTTTGCTCTTTGGGCTGAGGCCCCAGCATCTCTGGCGCGGGAGTGCACTGCCATGCCCCATCCCTGGCTCAGCACTCATCCTCACCGGCTGACTGGGGACATCCTGCCAAGGTCACCTACAGCCCTGGGAGGTCCCCTACAGGTTCCAGTCTCAGAGCTGCTGGCCTGACTTCAAGGCTCAGGGCTGAGCAGCGTCTGCTGCATCCACAGGCGGGCTCCCTGAGGACTTTCTGAACTCTCTGGAGAAGACAGAGGACGGCAAGCTGAAGGTCACCCTCAAGTACCCACACTATTTCCCACTGTTGAAGAAGTGCCATGTGCCTGAGACACGACGCCTGTTAGAGGAGGCCTTCAACTGTCGCTGCAAGGAGGTGGGGTGCAGACACTGCTCGCTGTCCCCAACGCGTGCTGTCCTCCCCTTGGACACCCTGCTGCAGTTGCAGACTGTCCTGCTGTAGCTGCCCGCTGTGGCCCTGTGCTCAGGCTGTCACAGGAACCCCTGTTGACCTTGGCATGGGCAGTGCCCACTTAGCTCTTGAGCAGGAGAGGCACTGTGGCTCACTCCCTGGTGGTACCATGCCCTGGCTTTGTGTCAGGCAAGGGGTTGCTGTAAGTGGCCCGAGCTGCAGCAGGACAGCAGGGAATGGGATCCTGTTTTTACTTCCTTTGGCTTTAGAGTACCTGGGGTCTGGGTCCCCCACCTTCCTGACACTGCCCCGAACAGAACAGGCTGGGGCTTAACATGCTGACTGAGCTGTGGCCTCGGATCCAGGGCCACGGGCTCTACCTCCCAGAGGCACGGGAGGAATGATTACTGTCAGTTAACGGACAGGCCAGACTGTTCAGGGCCCTCACCCTATAGTCTCCCCTGCCCCCCCCCCCAGCTCCCCATTTCTGGCTGGTGCTGCCTCTGTGAGGTCTCCTGCCCACCTGGGTACATGAGTTCCTGTGTGGTGCTGGGGACACTGTCCTGGCCAGTCCTCATCCGTCCTCTGGCCACCTCTTCCCCAGCCCAGGCTTGCATTGCTTTCTCTTACGGTGATCAAATGGAGCCGGGGCTTGTCTCCACTTGTCTGCTGTGCCAGGCTCACCTCTCTGCACCTGCAGCTCTGGTTGGGGTGGTGCAGAGCTGGAGCCGCCATGCCTGTGTCCCTGCAGGAGAACTGTGCCATCCTGAAGGAGCTAGTGTCCCTGCGGGCACAGAAGTCCAACCTGCTGGGGTTCCATACACACGCGGACTACGTCCTGGAGATGAACATGGCCAAGACCAGTCAGACAGTAGCCACCTTCCTAGGTAGTTACTCTGCTCTGGCCATGGCTCTCATCTTTGCCCCACCCACCCATCCTGGAAGGCCATTGTCAGGACCGTGCCCAGTGCTTCCTCCCACACGCTCTCACCCTGCTCTCACCCTGCTCTCACCCTGGCAGGGAGGGCTCTCTCCTGGGGTTCTGGGTGGTGATGGAGCTAGGTCTCGTGTTGCATGTGGGTGGGTTTTGTCCTCTTTCCTGGGCAGCAGACGGGTGGCAGAGGGTGACGGTGGTGCCTCCGCAGATGAGCTGGCCCAGAAGCTGAAGCCCCTGGGTGAGCAGGAGCGCGCCGCGATCTTGGAGCTGAAGGAGGCAGAGTGCGCCAAGCGGGGGCTGCCATTCGATGGCCGCATCCACGCGTGGGACATGCGCTACTACATGAACCAGGTGGAGGAGACCCGCTACCGCGTAGACCAGAACCTGCTGAAGGAGTACTTCCCCATGCAGGTGGTCACGCGTGGGCTGCTGGCCATCTACCAAGAGCTGCTGGGACTGACCTTCACGCTGGAGGAAGGTGCCGCCGCCTGGCACGAGGACGTGCGGCTCTACTCGGTGCGGGATGCCACCTCTGGGGAGGAGATCGGCAAGTTCTACCTCGACCTGTACCCCAGGTGGGAATGGGGACCCGCCAGGACACACGGACATAGGACAGAGGAGTGGGGAGTCTGGGGCTCCTGCTGTGGGGAGGGCCTGCAGCCCCAGGAGCTACTGCCAGGCACTGAACCCTGGCTCTGGATGCCCCAGTACCTCTTGTCTCTGCCCTGACCTCATCTCGATCCTCAGGGAAGGGAAGTATGGCCACGCAGCCTGCTTTGGCCTGCAACCTGGCTGCCTACGGCAGGATGGCAGCCGGCAGCTGGCCATTGCGGCCATGGTGGCCAATTTCACCAAGCCCACGCCTGACACGCCATCCCTGCTGCAGCATGATGAGGTGGAGACCTACTTCCACGAGTTCGGGCACGTCATGCACCAGCTGTGCTCCCAGGTGTGTGCTGGGCCTTCTGCCCTGCATAAATTGTTTTTATTATATTTGCTGACTTGATATGAGGGCATGTGTGTATGCCCTGCATGTGCAGACTGGAAGACAGTGGACCCTCACCCACCAGCAGCAGGCTTGTCAGCACTGACCCTCTGACCTGACCTGCCTCTACCCTCCCATGCTGTGTCTGACGGTGACCTGCCATCTGTCTGTCACATTGCCATCTCATCCACACTTACATGCCAGGATGACTTTGGGGATAGTTTGTCCAGGAGGGAGGCTGGAGCAGAGCCTTCGTGAGTGTGTGACTGGAGGCAGGGAGGTGGCACAGCCTCTGGCCTCAGCTGCTGCTGGCATCCAGTGTGCAGGAGCCAGGGAGCTGACATCTGCTGTGCCTGGTCTAGGCGGAGTTTGCCATGTTCAGTGGGACCCACGTGGAGCGGGACTTTGTGGAGGCACCGTCCCAGATGCTGGAGAACTGGGTGTGGGAGAAGGAGCCCCTGATGCGCATGTCTCAGCACTACCGCACTGGCAGCGAGGCCCCTCAGGACCTCCTGGAGAAGCTCATTAAGTCTCGCCAGGCCAATGCAGGTAAGGCCATGCTGCTGCGGCCACGTTGCTCAGCCAGGCGAGAACCTTTGCAGCGCTTTCCCAGCCTGAGGCTGACCTCTGACCTCCCCCCAAGGTCTCTTCAACCTTCGGCAGATTGTGCTTGCCAAGGTGGACCAGGTCCTGCACACACAGACAGACGCAGACCCAGCTGAGGAATATGCCCGGCTCTGCCAAGAGATCCTCGGTGTGCCAGCCACACCAGGTAACCATTCACACTACAGGGACACCACCCTCCCAGCTCCCAGAGAGCCGAGAATTCCCCACCCTGGGGGGTGGGAGGGAGGCTGCAGGAGATTCAGGCCTCACCCCTGGAGGCCATGCACCCTCAAAGTATCCAGGACCTGTCTCCATGGGCCCCTCACTGCGCCCTGTGTCTGTCCAGGTACCAACATGCCAGCCACTTTTGGCCACCTAGCTGGTGGCTACGACGCTCAGTACTATGGCTACTTATGGAGCGAGGTGTACTCGATGGACATGTTCCACACACGCTTCAAGCAAGAGGGTGTGCTTAGCCCCAAGGTGAGCTACCATGCAGCGGCCCTGGCCTCAGCCAGCTGTGGGGAGAATGGCATGGGCTGCGTGAGGCTTTTGACGCCAGGTCATTGAAACCCCAGCTGCCCACTGTGACCTGTCCCCCTTTTCCCAGGTTGGCATGGA
Organism: Mus pahari; assembly: GCF_900095145.1. Lineage (NCBI taxonomy): Eukaryota > Metazoa > Chordata > Mammalia > Rodentia > Muridae > Mus > Mus pahari. The sequence continues at coordinate 45,616,698 of NC_034598.1, forward strand.
CTACCGGACCAGCATCCTGAGGCCCGGGGGCTCTGAGGACGCCAGCGCCATGCTGAGGCAGTTCCTGGGCCGCGACCCCAAGCAGGACGCCTTCCTCCTGAGCAAGGGTCTGCAGGTGGAGGGCAGCGAGGTGCCTGCGTGCTGACCAGTCCCCGCTCGCCCGCCGCCCTGTGCCTTAGCCCAACCTGCTGGGCAGCTCAGCAACCCTGGGCATACAGATGAGCTTGGGGAGGTTCCATCCTTGTCCCACCCCGGCTCCAGGTCCCCTGGCCTCAGGCTGCCCAGTGGTCTCCTTGCACTAGCCCCTCCCCAACCTGATGTTGGACATTAAACTCCACACAGGGGCACCCTGCCTGGTCCTCCCTCTGTACTGCTCTGCCCCAGGCTTGGTCTGCTACGTCCTCACTGGCATCATGGGTGTGACATGTGACAGTCTAGCTGTTGGAGGGTGCTAAGGAATAGTGTCAGGGTCACTGTGTCCATTCTCAACTACCAGCTCCTTTCTGGACCTCTCTAGGGAATGGGTGGGAGCAAGACTTGGTGAGGGGCTGCCATCTGCTGGCTCTGTACAGTATTGCAACCTCTAGCTTCCATTATTTCTGCATAACAAAAAAAGATAAGGCCTTCCTTGTGTAGCAGAGGCTGGCCTCCTCTGACTTGCCCAAATATCAGACAGTATGAACATGCGCACACAATTGAAGAACTAGTAGCCACAGCAGAAGGAAGCCAGTGAGGTCAGTCTTGATCCTTGAGTAACACAAGGTCCCAACCATCTAATCTATGTGCCTCGCTGTCCTAAGACTAACAGCCACGCCTTCAGACACAGTGGACCCGCCCATCCAATATGGGAGGAGGTCTCGCAACGCAGGGGGATGGGCAGCTAGCTCCAGGCTGTGTGGCTCATGTCTCAAGGAACTGTAGGACTGGCAGACATCTCAGTTGCTTGTCTGCACAGGCCTTCAGGCTTGAGTTTGAGTCCCCAGAACCATGGGAACACTTGTTAGGGTTGTGATCCCTGCAGTGTCTGCACTGGAGTGACGCGAGGGCAGGCAGATGCTTGGGGCTCAATGGTTATAGCCTTCCTAGGTGAATTGGTGAGGCCATCGGGCTCAGAAGACAGCACAGGGGCTACAGCACCAGCTGCTCCCACAGAGGCCCCAGATTCTCAGCACCCATGTGGAGACTCATACCAGCCTGTGCCTACTCTGTCTAGAGGGTCAGGTGCCCCTTCTGGCCTCCTGTGCACACACAGGCACACGGGACAGCGGGGGAGGGGGGCTCTCAGTGGTTAGGAGCACTGACTGCCCGTGCAGACTTCAGCTCACAATCCACCCGTCACATCTGGCAAAGCTGCAGATGCATTCAGGCAGGCCCTATTTCCAGCTCGCTTCACTGGGATTCAAACTGGTCCTGATGCTTACCCTGCAATCATCCTTACTCACCGAGCCATATTATCCACCCCAAGGCTGTTTCTGTTTTCTCCAGACAGTTTCTCAGTGTAGCCCTGGCTGTTCTAACTTTGTAGACCAGATTGACCTTGAACTCAGAAGTCCTGCCTCTGACTTCTGAGTGCTGGCATTTGAAGCATGGCCACCATCCATGACACAGATGTATCTTTTATTTCCTCCTCCCCCACCCCCTTTTCCTCCTGTGTTTACATTGTCTTAGGCAATGACTGACATCCTCCTGGCTATTGTATACAGCCCACAAGGCCAGACACCATCATCCCTCTTGCCCCCAGCTTCCTCACCATAAAATCAGCAACAGGGTGTGGGGGCAGCCAGCCAAGACCCTCCTGGGGACGGGCCAGAGCTCATGCCCTCCAGGCTCCGCTCCTCTATCCCTGCTAAACTCACTTGTGAATTACCTGTCAAGTCCCTCATCTCAGGCTGCCTGCCAGAACTGAATGGGAGCCCCAACTTCCACATTACCTATACTCCTAAAGTACTGTGTGTATCTGTCTGTGCACACGCACCCCAACCTCTGAGTTAACCTACACCTTGTTTCCTATACTCCTAAAAGTAGTGTGTGTGTGTGCACGTACAGGGTCTCCCGTAGCTCAGGCCTTTAACTCCTTGTGGACCCAAAGATGACCTTGAACTCGGTTTTTTGTTTTTTTGAACCGTTTCTCACTATGTAGACCAGGCTGGCCTCAAACTCACCAGCCTACAGCCTTCAGGGGCTGGGATTAGAGGCGTGTCCCCCCCCACACAGGGCTCGACCTTGGTCCTCCTGCCTCTGCTTCCCAGTGCATATGCCCCGCGACTGGTTCCTGTGCTGCTGTGGGCGGAGCCCAAGGGCTTCACACACACACACCCACTGAGCCACAGCCCCAGTTTTGTCAAAATACTTTATTGAAGGTCACACCGTCTTAGAAAAGGAGATGGTGCACACACCTTTAATCCCAGCCCTTGAGACACAGAGGCAAGTAGAGCTCTGTAAATCTGAGGCCAGCCTGGCCTACGAGAGGAAGACCTCTCTCCAAAAGAGGAAGATAGGAAGTTTGTGGGCTGAGCCTTGATGCTGAGGGTCGGGAGAGTAGGGGCTCTGTCTGGAGGTTGGAGTTCAGGCGTTAGGTGTCGGTCTGCATGTGTGGGTAAAGGGCTCTGGTTCCTGGTCTACCCCAGGGCCTTCATGTCTCTACCTGGAAACCCCATTTCCCCCGAATCGGGGGTCAGCTTCTCCAGGAAGCTGTCGTCCCCAGGGCTGTCTTAGCCTGTCAGCACCCCCAAAGCATCTTGCACCACACGGACCCTAAGCCACCTTGGTACCCAGGACAGCCACATCTCCCCTGGCATCTCCAGCCCCAACCGGCCCGGACTGAGCAGTGGTTCTGAAGCCACCCAGTCCAGCAGGGTGGCCCGTCCCAGGTCCTCTGTAGAGTTGGCCAGCACCAGGGTGGAGTTGTCTAGCTCTTCTGTCGGGTTGTCCAACATTGGAATTTCCAGAAAATTTCCCCAGTCTGCACTGAGGCCGCCGCCGGAGGAAGGGCCTTTGTGGGGGGTACCGACGTCGGGCCAGGGTCCTGGGACCTCGGATCCTGGGGTGACGTCGGGAGCCACGCGGGATGCAGCGTGGTTGTGGAGGGTTCTGGAAAACACTGGAGAGAACTAGGGAGTCAGAAGAGGCAGGCATGAGGCACAGCCTTGGCTTTGTGGGGTCTTGCCTGCCCTAGGTGGGCAGGATGTAGTTGCAACTGTGTCCCCTGGGTTGTGTGACCCACACTGGTTTTGGAGGAGCCCCAGCACCTCCTCTACTGTCTTGTGTATCTGGGACCTCAACTCCAGTCCTCAGGCTTGGTGCCAAGTATCTTCTCTGAGCCATCTCCCTCAAGTCTCCTGATATAGTATGGGCTTTTGGTTTTGTTTTATTTTTTTTTTTCTTTTTTGGTTTTTAGAGACAGGGTTTCTCTGTGTAGCCCTGGCTGTCCTAGAACTCACTTTGTAGACCAGGCTGGCTTCGAACTCAGAAATCCGCCTGCCTCTGCCTCCCGAGTGCTGGGAATAAAGGCGTGTGCCACCATGCCTGGCCTGGACTTTTGGTTTTGTGTGTGTGTGTGTGTGTGTGTGTGTGTGTGTGTATTCACATTTTTTGTCAGGGGTCTCAGCCCAAGTTGTCCTATGTAGCCAAGGATAGCTCTGAAGGAATCCCCTACCTCCACCTTCCCAGAGCTGTATAACAGGCCTGCACCATCATATCTATGGTGCTGGGAATGGAAGCCAAGGCCCCGCATAGCAGACAAATGCCCTGCCCACTGCACCCCACCCTCACCCTGGGGATCAGAAGGCTGGCACGGCCTACCTCGCACTGGCACGAAGTCTCCAGGGCTGTCGACTTTGTTGGAGTTGAAAGGGCTGATGGAGGGGAGGATGATCAGGACGAAGGACAGCAGAAGGACCTGCCAGAGATGGGGTGGGGTCACCCCATCCTTCCCCTCCTCTGTGAGCACCCTGAGCTCACAGGCAGGGAAACTGGGGTCCAGCTATCAGAGTGTGGATCTCAGGGGGAGGAGGCTGAGACTTTTTCTTTTATCTAAAATTTTTTAGATATACATGTTGCTTATTGGAACAGACTTGCTTTGTAGCCAGGCTGACTTGTAACTTGAAGCAATTCCCCTGCCTTGTCTCCTGGGGTTTATGATGATAAGCCTGTCCCATTATGCCAGGCTACAAGACTCTGCTATTAAAGACACACACCCCTCATTCAGCTAAGACCAAGGACTCCACCAGGCTTGGGGTTCCCAGGAGTGCTTGCAGGCAGGACTCACCGCTATGCAGGTGCCTGCATGGGCTGGCTTGCTGGTTGACTGGAGCACAAGTGCCTGCAAGTGTTTCAGCTGCTCCAGAAGAGACCTTGCAGGGAAACACATCTGGGTTGAGCCCTTGGAGTCTCCATCTTCCTTCCCTTCCCTTACTGGAATCCCAAGCCTTGATGGCGTACAGACTCCACCTTTCCTAGGACACACTCTCTGCCTCTCAGTTCCTCTGATCCTGCCCCAGGACCTTTGCACAGGCTGTGCTCTCTGTACTAAGGATGTTGTTTCCACTGATATGTCTGCAGCTGGTCCTCACTCAGCCCAGACTTCCTATATACCAGTTCCTCTCTAGCCAACCCTTGAGCACCCGTCAAAGCCAAATGCCCTCTGGTGGACGGAGGTCTAGGCGCTTGCCATCTCACAGGCACGGGGGCCATCTTTTTGTTCTTTGGGAAAACCCCACCCCAGCCCCATCAACATACTCACAAATTTTGCTTTTCTAAATGCAAAACCTTCCTCTGCAGCTCCTGGTTCTGGGCAGTACATGCTGACATTCTGTGAGAACAAGGACCCAGTGACACTGTGAACATGTCTGCCACCTGACAGCCCCGTGGACACCTCCCAATTTATATACAGGGAACTCAAATCCAGAAAGGACAAGTGACAGCCTGAGGCCACCCTGCATCTGTAACAGTTGTTTGTGTGTTCTGAGGTGTGTGCATGCCTGTGGAGGAGGGGAGGTGCGCCAAGTGCCTCCGTTAATCTTCCTCCTCCTCCTCCTCCTCCTCCTTCTCCTCCTCCTCCTTCTCCTCCTCCTC
>NC_034598.1:45622005-45633184 GCF_900095145.1 Mus pahari
AGTGCTGGGATTAAAGGCGTGCGCCACCACGCCCAGCTCTTTTTTAATATTTCTTGTTGTTGTTGAGACAGTGTCTCTCTCTAATGCCCTGTCTGGTTCAGAGCTCACAGAGACCCTCTCTCCTCTGACTCTCCAGTGCTGGGATTAGAGGGTTAGGCCACCGTGTTTAGATTTTCATCTATATGGATGTGTGTGTATGGGTGTTGACCTGCGTGTGTGAGAGAGCACTTGCACACATACAGAAGTACCATGTACATGCATCACACATGGTGGCCAGAAGGTGGCGCTGGATACCAGGAAGCTGGAGTTACAGATGGTTGTAAGCCACTATGTGGGTGCTGGGAAATCAACCCAGGTCCTCTACAGAAGCAACTGGTGGTGTAACCACTGAGCTGTCTCTCCGGCTCCCATGTACAGGTATTTTTATTATTTTTTTATTTAAGATTTATTTATGTATTTTATGTATATGAGTACAGCATTGCTCTCTTTAGACACACCAGAAGAGGGCATCAGATCTCATTACAGATGGTTGTGAGCCACCATGTGGTTGCTGGGATTTGAACTCAGGACCCCTGGAAGAGCAGTCAGTGCTCTAACCACTGAGCCATCTCTCCAGCCCTATTTTGTTTATTTTTGTGTGTGTGCACATTAATACAGGTGACCACAGCAGAAATAGGAGTTAGATTCCTTGCAACTGGCATCCTGGGAGCTGTGAACCTCCAATGCTGGGAATCAAACTTGAGTCTTTGTGAGAGAGCAGCAAGCACCTGTAACCAGTGAGCCTTATCCTTTTGATACTAGCATCCCTCACTGACTCTGGAGTCACTAAATCACCCTGACCGACCGGTGAAGCCCAGGGGTCCCGATGCCTCAGTCTCTGGAGCATTGGCATGGCAGGACCATGCCAGGCTTCCGTGTGCAGGCACTCGAGCTGACTGTGGGAGAGCCTGCCAAGCCTGCCCCGCCTCCTGTGTGCTGAGTACTCCCTGAGGGTGCTCTCATGTTTTCCATGGGTGTCACAAAGGCAAGGATGGAGCCCACAGTGCTGAGCAGGTCACACACAGCTTTTCCTTTCTCAGTGCCATTTCCCTACAGGACTCAAAACTGCTGAAGGCCTGAGAGACAGCTCGGTGGGCAGCAAAGACACCTGTCACCAAGCCTGATGACCCAAGTTTGACTCCCATGAACCACTACAGGAGGAGGAGGGAGCCAATCGCCATAGATTGCTCTCCAGCCTCCACAGGAGCGTGGCAGTACATGTGTGTCCACACACACACACACAAATAAACAACTAAGTCGATGCCTAGCCATCCCTAGCAGTCTTTGAACAACATGTCTCCTAGTGGGACATCAACCCCAATTTTTTTAGGCTGCGAAACTTTGACCATCCCTGCTCCGGTTTCTATTAGGAGTGTACAGCCTGTGGCCTGTCTTACCGGTTCTCCAAACCGTCAATGTATTCTTTTTTCTTCTTCCTGCTCTCTTGAGCCGACTGTTTGTTCCGGATCTTTCTGCGGATTTTTTTCAACACTCGTTCCTCATACTGGAAAGGAAGGGGCATGTCGTCAGCCTCTGCTGATCCCAACCCCACACCCAACCAAAGATGTTTCTTTGCATGAGATAGGGTTTTATGTAGCCCAGGCTAGCCTCAAACTCATATATAGCTGAGGATGACCCTGAACTCCTGATGCTTCTGCCTCCCCCTCCTGAGTGCAGGGGTGACAGGCATGTGCCACCCTGCCAGGTTGCTGTGGTGCTGGGGATGGAACCCAGGGCCTCGTGCACTCTGGGCAACTTCTCTAGAAGTCTCCAGAGCCCTGATGCTTTCCTTTGCCCACGGTGGAGACCTGACTCTGAGAAAATGTGTGGTTGCCATCCATCGTGGCTCAGTGCCTCAGGCCACAGTACCACCTGCTGGCACTACCTAGGAACAACACCTAAGCCACCTGTATAAAATGAAAGCAGGAAGAAATCTGGTAGTGGTGTGCACCTTTAATCCCAGCACTTGGGAGGCAGAGGCAGGAGAACCCCTGTGTGTTCGAGGCCAGCCTGGTTTACAGGGTGAGTTTCAGGACAGCCAGGGTCACACAGTGGTTCCATCCCCAGGCACTGTGGTACATGCCTGTCCCTGAAGCACTTGGGAAGTGGGTGTAGGGGATTACTTTGAGAACAGCCCCGGCTATAAAATGAAAACCAGTCACGTGCAATAGGTTCCAGTCAATGTGTGTGCAGACACCCCAGGGTACACATACCTTGGTGAGAGGCAGCTGGGTGGGGAGGGTCACCCCCTCTTTAGCCAGCAATTTCTTCTCATCCTCTGTCAGCACCAGCTCCTGGCAGTGCCCACTCCCAGGTCCCAGCAGCTGGGAGGCAGCCAAGGAATGCTGTTGCTATGGAAACGAAGGGACTTTCAACAGAGACACAGACTCCAAAACTAAAAACATGTGAACACATGGGAAGAGACAGGCCTGTCACCCAAGCACCCAGGACTACTGAGATAGCAAGAACTCAAGTTCAAGACCCACCTGGGAAATTTAGCAAGATACAAATCTCCAAAAAGTAAAATGAGGGCGGGGTGAGGGCGGAGCTCAGGGTGGAGCTTGATTGACAGGCACAGTAGTCCTGCCTCATCACCACCTAATAGATGAATGCTACCTCTGCTTCTAGTAGTCTCTGGCCTAACCCTATCTCCTGGCAGGTAGCATCCTGGACTGGTCCTTGTGTCCTTACCAGTGGTACCCCTTCCCTCTCAGCTTCCACTCTGGAATCTCAAAGTCCACCACCCAGCCAGCGGACCTTACCTCCCTCCCCTCCCTGCCTCTCCCTTTCCTTTCTCCCTCCCTCCCTTCCTGTCTCTGTTTCTCCTTTATCAGAGAGCGCCTGTCAGCTCAGGGCAGCTCGGATGCACTGTCTGGGACTGGGATGTACCCCAGGTCCTCTGGGCCTCTGGGTCCCAGGTTGTACAAGGCAGACATGAGAGACATGGGAGGTTCCTCCTGACATCCAGGACCTGAGACAACCGGGAGACATGGGGATGCCTACCAAGTCCCCGCCGCCACCGGACAGCAGCAGTTCCTTCACAGTGAGGTTGAAGCGGGAGGGTGAGCCAGCCTGTTCCTCCGGGTACAGAGTATCTGTGCTCCACATGTCTGGCCAGGTGGGGAAGGGACAGAGAGGAAGTCAGGCGGTTCAGTCTCAGTGGCCGGCTCCAACAAGTCCTCACAGCTTCAAAACAAGAGGCCTTTCCCCTATTATTTTAACACAGGGTCTCTCTGTGTAGCTTTGGCTGTCCTGGAACTTGATCTGTAGACCAGGGTGGCCTCCAACTCAGAGACCTGCCTCTGCCTCCCAAGTACAGGGACTGAAGGTAGGTGCTACAAGGCCATGGCCTGAATGGAAGGGAACGTGTCCCGTGCCTCACTTTCCCCTCTGCTACACTCATCCTAGCTTGTGGGTCTGTGCCAGTGAGCCGTAGAGGCCCAAGATTCTGTAAGGAACTCACAGCTGGTATAACAGAGCGTCTGCCACCCAACGGTACAGGACCGGGAGGTTTGTGTCATATGTAACCTGTACCTCTTGGTGGCCATGCTGTTTAACAGCACAAGACTTCGCAGAGCTGTGTGACCTTAGGAAAGGGGCTTCCCTGCTCTGAGCCTGGACTTTATCAGTTCGCCCATGGGACAAATGCTCACCTTGCAAATCTTCATACGGAGCTGGGGGTGTGGTCAGGGGTGGAGCCTAGCCAGAGGCTGCCCTTAGTCCCTGTATATCTTTAGCTGAGGCTCTGCCTGGCTAGGGGTGCTGATCAATGTCCCCTAAGTAAATCATTATTGATCTGTGAGGTAACCCCTGATAAGCTGTCCTCAGGGCAGAGTCTGTGCCCGCGCCAGGGCTCCAGAATCTCCCCAGCTTTTATTGAGCACCTACTGAGTTAGCCACAGTTGGAGGCACCCAGATTCAGGCCACCCTCTGGCTTTGCACCCTGGCTGCCTGTTGTCTGAGCCATCTGAGGGCGTTTGTGTCTCAGGACTGAGCTGGTGGCCTTCTCTCCCAGGGTCCCCAGCCCCACAGTATCCCCTGCCCCAGGGTTTCCATCAGCCTCATACTCACCCAGGTCAATGGCCACTGAGGACTCACGGACTTGTGTCCTTGGAGGCTCAGGGCATGGGGTGCTGGGCAGATAGGAGAGGCAGGGCCCCTCGCCTTGCTCCCTGGTGTGACACCTGGCTACCGTGTTAGCTGGTTCAGTGCCACTACGAGGAGGGGTGTCCTGGGGGTCTGAAGGTAGATCCTCAGAGATGCCACTGTCACTGTCAGCGGGGGACCATAATGGGGAGCTGGGGTCAGAGTCTCCAGGTCCCAGGATGCAATTTAGGAATTCATCAGAGTCAGAATTTAGTAGAACTTTCTAGAAGAGGAGTGGAGAGAACAAGACACATGTTTATTCAGATTGCTGTGTGACTCTGGGCAAATCCCTGACCCTCTCTGTGCCTTAGAGAGGGAGTCATTCTTTCTCCCTGAGCATCTGAGATGCAATGGCAGTTAAAGGACAAACAGGGAAAGATATGAACAGGAGACTGTGTTCTGAGTTTGAATTTGAACGCAGGCGGAAGTTGGCTATGTGACTCTTGGTGACTACCATGCTCTCTCTCTGCCTCCCTCCCTCCCCTGGCTTGAGCAGATGTGTGAGGATTACAGGCTGCTCAGTTCAGTGGCATGTCCTGTCCCCCACCCCAGCTGTAGCTGGAAATCTCCCGGGGGACCCTCACCTGCTCCTCTCTGGCAAGGATCCAGCCCTCGGACAGCTCCACGTTTCTCAGGATGCCATCCTGCCGATCAAACAGGAGGTCAAGGACTTCCATGCTGTCCAAGGGCGCCATAGCACAGACAGGGGACGCCATCTGGATTGAGGAAAGAGAGAGGGGACTCCGTTCTTACACACAGCACCCCAGCTCCTTCTAGGCCAAATGTGACTTCTGTTCATCCCCAGGGCTGGGTCTCTGGGAATCTGCCTGAAGTGTAGACAGGGTTGGACTGGGGTAACAAAGAGTCTGTAAACGCCATGGTGAGACTGTCAGGAGGCAGAGCAGGTTCCAGGACAACCTGGTCTACCGCTAGCAAGACTCAAAACAAAGAACAAGCAAAACAAACCAAAAATTTAGAAATCCATATGGCTTCTGTGCTGTGGCACACATACATTTTAAACATATATGTTTGTAACAAGTAGAGAGGCTGGCTCACACCTTTAATCCGAGTACTCGGGAAGCAGAGGCAGGCAGGTCTCTGTGAATTCGAGACCAGCTAGGGCTACAGAGAAACCCTGAGAGGATATCCCAGAGGAGATATTGGTGCCTGGATCAAACTGTCCTGAAGTCCCTGGGAGGCTATGTGATCCCAGTGTGATCCCCCTTTTCAGCCTCAGTCTTCCTGGCAGTATGATGGGGTCCTATCAGGCTGCGACCCCCCAGCTCAGCATCCCTACCATGGCCCCTCACCTTTCCAGTCGCTACGTCCCCATCCATGAGTCCCGCGCCTATGGCAGCCTCTTTTTGGGTCCCTGTCACCGCCTGCTACAGCCTTTGCCACGTCTCCACCTCCCAAAGATGCTGAACTACAGGCCAGCAGCTCCCAGCCCAGCTCCTGCTGTTGACTGAGAGACAGGCAGGACCGCGAACCAATGGTGAGTGGCCATGGCGGGGGAGGGTGGGACGACTGTTATCTCTCTGTTTTGTGCTTTTTCCAGGGAGCAAAGAGCAAAGTCTGGGGTGTCAGGTCTGTGTGACCTCTCCCCTACTTACAGCTACTGTTTCTGTCTAGCGTCACCGGATGTTGGGTCCCCAGGAAAACCCAGGGTCCTTGGGTAGGTTGCCAGCTCTTGTGACAGAGAAAAATGGCTACCTGACCATAGGTGGGTGGAATTCATGCCCTCATGCAGAGTGACAACCGCTAACCCTGCAGGAGCAAGGCAGGAGCCACCACTGTGCAGCGCATCCCCCACCGTCCCATGTGTTAATCAGTTCCTTCTGGAATCACCGGCCCTGCATGCACTTAGCCAACAAATATTTATACAAACTGCACGTTCCCTATCCTGGGGCCTTTGCACCTGCACCTGTCCTGTCCCTGTGATGGATTCTGTTCCATCGCTTCCGTGTGTCCTTCCTGGCCCAGCCCAGTCCCACTCACTCTTTTCTGAGGATGACTTGACCTATAGATGATCCTCTTGCCTTCGCCTCCTGGCGGATGTGGAGCAGCACACAGCTCAGTGTGCATGTTAGGCAAACTCTCTGCCAACTCCTGCACAGCCCTCAAAGCCCCGTCTGTCATGTCCATCTGCTTCCTGTGTTCCTTCCATTTGCTGTCTCCCTTGTGTTGCGCCCTCACCCCTTCACTCCTGGAACCTTCCGATTCCACCCCTGCTCCAGCCACAGCAGCCTCACTCAGTGACCAGGATAGGCTCATTACTAGCTGCTCCTGGCCAGAAGAGGGTGGGTATGCAGTTGACACTCGATTGGTACTTGCTCATTGAGTAGCTCCTATGTGCCAGTCACTGGTTTAGGCATGGCCAGTCGATCCACGAGTGTCTTGGACTGAGTTGGGTAGAGAGATGAGTACAACTTGCTAGAGAAATACCACCAAGAAACCCAAATGACTCCAAAGCAAGGACTAAGGGTCACCCAGAGTCCTGGAAGGGAAACTGAGTCAACTGAGGAGAACCGTTGGAAGGTGCCCCAGGCTGAAGAGGTAACCTGTGCAAAGCCTGGGGCAGCATGGAGCTTCGGGCACTGGAGGAGCACGGAGGACTGTCCCGTGAGGGAAGAGGAGGGAGAAACTGCCCTTGCGATGACGGCCTATGGGGGAGGGGTATAAGCGAGCACGGATGCAGTAAGAAGTCACGTTAGCAACCGCTAACTGTGTCAGGAGGACGTGCCGCACAGGGCTGAGACCCCGCACAGCCTGAGGTGGAGGGGGATAGAGAGCCAGAATCAGCACAGGGAAGGAAGGAGTGGAGGAAGGGATGAATGGGACAGGGCACAAAGGGATTTGAGACCTCTCAAGGAGTTTAGCATGGAAGCTGCTAGGACATCAGTGAATGGGTCGGTTGCCCAGGGCAATGTCAGGAGAAATGGACTTTCTGGCGTCTAATCAGCAGGAACCCGGAGTGAGCAGAGGCCGGGGACAAGACGCCACACAGAGCACATGGCAGACCCGCACCTCAGGGTCCTGCAGGTTCCTGACTGGCCCTTGGCCTCTGCAGTTCTCTCAGTCCCCAGGGGCATCCGTGTCTGCTTCCTAGGGTAGCATTTGACTTGGCCGGAATGTGTGACCACAAGTGATCTCATTTGTGTCGAGGATTCTTGCCACACCGTCCAGAGAATGGCCACCTGCTGGCAGAATCTGTTCCAAGCTTCTTCTCCAGTGCACTGGACAGGAGACTTTAAATCTCCCTGTGTGCTCGGGTTCTCCCTTATTACAAAGGCAGGCCGGGCAGTCGGAGCTCTGTGAGTCTGAAGGCAGCAGTGTCTACACAGTGAGTTCCAGGACAGCCAGGACTAGGTAGTGAGACCTTGTCTCAAACAAAAAAGAGAAGAAAACAAAAACACTGGTCACCGAGCAGTGGAGGCACAGGCCTTTAATCCCAGCACTTGGAAGGCAGAGACAGGCAGATCTCTTAGTTCAAAGCCGTGCTGGTCTACGGAACAAGTTCCAGAGCCACACAGAGAAATCCTCTCTTGCAAAAACAAAAAACAACAAAAAAGAAAAATGATGGGCTGGAGAGATGGCTCAGCGGTTAAGGGCAGTGACTGCTCTTCCAGAGGTTCTGAGTTCAAATCCCAGCAACCACATGGTGGCTCACAACCATCTGTAATGAGATCTGATGCGCTCTTCTGGTGTGTCTGAAGACAGCTACAGTGTACTCATATACATAAAATAAATAAATAAATATTTAAAAAAAAAAAGAAAAAAAGAAAAAAAGAAAAATGACAAAACTCAACCAAACCAGAAAAAAAAAAACAACACAACAAAACAACCCGAAAACAACAAAAACCTAATAAAAATAAGCAAAATTAAGCAAAAAGAGAGCCAGGGGCATAGTGTACCTCAATAACATAGCCCTAGCCGGGCGGTGGTGGTGCACGCCTTTCCCAGCACTTGGGAGAGAGAGGCAGGTGAATTTCTGAGTTCGAGGCCAGCCTGATCTACAGAGTGAGTCCCAGGACAGCCAGGACTACACAGAGAAACCCTGTCTCGAAAAAAAGAAAGAAAGAAAGAAAGAAAGAAAGAAAGAAAGAAAGAAAGAAAGAAAGAAAAGAAGAGAAAAGAAAGAAAGAAAGAAAACCCAAAAATAAAATAATATAGCCCTAACCATCCCTGCCTAGAAACCCCTAATGAGGGCCTGGAGGCGTGGTCCTGGGTGGAGCCTCTCCTAGAATACCCCAGTGAGGGGCTGGGGGCATTGCTGAGTCATGAATTTTTACCCCATCTTGCCACCAGGCACCCAGAACTTCATCCCTAATATTACAAAAGTTAGTAATTAGTTCATAATTCACTAGGCCTGTTCTTCGCTGGCTACTTTATGACAAGGTGCGTCTGCAATAAATTCACAGCCACTGTCTTGTGATGGTGACGCTTGGGGGCCGTCTCTGTCCCTCCCTGGCAGCTTGATCCCTTGGTCCTGACCATGCTGGGTGTGTCAGGACAGACTGCACTGTGTGAGGGACAGAGCACCTGACTCACCCTGGCCCCTGCTGCCAGGCCAGGCCACACCCACATCCGCTGTTCTGGGCACTCATCACTTATCTGCTCACCTGAGCTGTCTCCCCGAGGATGAAGAGTCTCCCCCTCCCCCCCTAGTGTGAGTAACTCCCTTGTGATAGTGATGGGTGTGACTGGGTGGCCACAGGGGACTCTGCTCTCTTGGGTAACGCTATCAGGCTTCATCCCAGCCTGTCTGGTCGTGCGTTTTTCATCAGTCCTGTTCCAGGAAGGTGTGTGGTGTGACCCCTACCCCACCCCTACTCTGAGGGAGCTCTGGTTCTCAGGGTCATGCTACAAGCATGTAACCAGCTAAGCCATCCCTCGGCCCCTGGGTGCTAGGTCTGGGGAGAGGACTTAACTACGAAATTGCTTCCTAAACCAGGCATAGTGGCACACGCCTTTAATCCCAGCACTCAGGAGGCAGAGGCAGGCAGATTTCTGAGTTCGAGGCCAGCCTGGTCTACAAAGTGAGTTCCAGGACAGCCAGGGCTACACAGAGAAACCCTGTCTCGAAAAACCAAAAAAAAAAAAAAAAAAAAAAATTGCTTCCTGCTCCCGACCCCAGTAGACTACCCTGATGTCCCCCCCAAAATGTTCATCTTAGAACTAGGTGTGGAGCTCCACACCTGTCATCCCAGTACTTAGGAGGTGGAGGCAGGAGGATTAGGAGTTTGAGGGACAGTGGGGTAGCCAGTACTTGTACCTATGGTAGGCAAGGAAGCACAGGAAGAGAGAAGGTGGGTTCACATCCGGGAACAGCCTGTGCACACACCTGGAGCTTGGAGGGTCACACTAGAGGTCTGCGGGGCACACAGGGGACCACAGGATGGTATTGTAGAGTGGTCCCTGTAGGGTCAGTCCCATGCTAGGAATGGCTCTAGAAGATTCTCCCGGAGCCAGGGTGAGGACAGATATGAGAGGGTCCATGTGCCAGGGGGACTGTGTTCTCTAAGATGGATGGATGCCCAGGGTTCTCTGTTGCTGATAAGGTCAGACCGAGGGCAGCCACAGGCCCGCCTGCCTGTCCATGCTTCACTTGCCCTGCCCCAGCCCTGGAGTCTTCCGGCCATCAGTAGTGATTGCTTTACAGTCGTGGGGCATGAAGGTTACGGTGAACCCTGTTGCCAAGCAAAAGGTTCTCGGAGACAGGATGCCATCCTGACTCCGCCTGATGCTGCAGGAGCTTTGGTGTCACCGGTACTGCCCTCTTACTGCTGAAGACCAGGGACACCCTTAGCTTTGTGACAGGGATGGTGTGACAGGTGTGTGTCACTGTACCCGGCTAAGATGCTCTTGTTCCCTCTGCACACTATGGCATGCAGCCCCTGCAGAGGGCAGCAGAGTCCCAGGAACTGGAGTTACACAGGGTTGTGAGCTGCCATGTGGGTGCTGGGAACTGAACCCAGGTCCTTGTAAGGATAATGAATGTTCTAACCACTGAGGCACAGCTACTCCTGTTTCCTTGGTGCCTAGCTTAGAACCCAGGACTTCATTCCATGGCAGGCAGGAGCTCTACAGATGCACTACATATACATATGCACTTTACTATAAGAGCCTGACACTCAGGGCCAGGCCTCTGAGAGTCTTGCCATGCTCCAGTGAATATATACATAACACAAATTGGACATTTTTTTAAAAAAAAGATTCATTTTTTGTATGTAAGTACACTGTAGCTGTCTTTAAACACACCAGAAGAGGGCATCAGATCTCATCACAGATGGTTGTGACCTACCATGTGGTTGCTGGGATTTGAACTCAAGACCTCTGGAAGAACAGTCAGTGCTTTTTTTGTTTTGTTTTGTTTGTTTGTTTGTTTTTCGAGACAGGGTTTCTCTGTGTAGTCCTGGCTGTCTGGAACTCACTTTGTAGACCAGGCTGGCCTCAAACTCAGAAATCCACCTGCCTCTGCCTCCCAAGTGCTGGGATTAAAGGCGTGCGCCACCACCACCCAGCTCCAGTCAGTGCTCTTAACCGCTGAGCCATCTCTCCAGCCCCTGGACTTTTTTTCAATTATTATTATTTTTTAAAACTTTACTTTTGTTTTGTTTTTCAAGACAGGCTCTCTATGGTAGCCCAGGCTGTCCTGGACCTCACTCTGTAGACCTGGCTGGCCTCTAACTCAGAGATGCCACCACCACCTGGTTTATTTGTACTTTTTCAGGAGGTCACAAGCGGGAAGGGGGACATGGAAGGACTGAGAAGTGAATGTGATATAGTATATGATGTAAAGTTCCCAGAGAATCAATAGAAATCTTTTGGTTTAAAAAAAAAAAAGTCTGTGCTGGGCGTGGTGGCGCACGCCTTTAATCCCAGCACTCGGGAGGCAGAGGCAGGCGGATTTCTGAGTGCAAGGCCAGCCTGGTCTACAAAGTGAGTTCCAGGACAGCCAGGGCTATACAGAGAAACCCTGTCTCAAAAAAAA